>NC_050573.1:433448122-433748122 GCF_011100635.1 Trichosurus vulpecula | reverse complement strand
GACCAGCCTTACTGATCCACCTTCTTCTTAGTGCTTCCCTCTGGGATTATCCCCAATTTATCCCATTTATATTTTATTTGTATATGTTTGTTTGTGTGTCATCTCCTCCATTGCACTGTGAACTACTGGAGAGCAGGGATTGCCTTTTGTCTTTTTTTGTATCCTCAGTGCTTATCATAGTACCTAGCACATAGTAGGTGCTTAATAAATGCTTGATGATGCTGACTTGACCGGCCTAGCTAAACTAGAAGAGGCTCTCCACCAGGTGATGACTTTTTTGGGTTCTGAAGTTCATGAAGACCATCTGCTAAGATTTTTCGAAGTTAATTAAAACCTGTGTCGGTAAGAGACATGCCCAAATTGACCACATCATGGATCCATTGAAGCACTAAAGTAGTGCCCAGGTCTAACGTTGTCCCTTGGTTCCTCAAGAATCTTTAATTGCCCATAACATGAAATACAAATTCCTTAGACTAGCTTGTAAGGTCCTCCACAATCTGAGTCAAACCTACCTTTTTAATTTTATTTCATTCTACTCCCCTCCACTATTCTGTGTTCCAGCTGAACTGAATGACCCATTCCTCAGCCTTTTTCTGCTTTCTTCTACTTCCATACATTAGTGAAGACTGTCCCCTGTTCCTAGATCAATTTCTCCTCACATCTCTATGTACTAAAATCTATTTTTCCTTCAAGGGCCAGCTCAAACACCATATAATGTTCATTGTTGTCCAACTCTTTGTGACCCGATTTGGGGTTTTCTTGGCGAAGATAATGGAGTGGTTTGCCATTTCCTTCTCCAGCTCATTTGACAGATAAGGAAACTGAGGCAAACAGGATGAAGTGACTTGCCCAGGGCCACACAATCAGTGTCTGAGGCCAGATTTAAACTCGGGAAGATGAGCCTTCCTAACTCCAGGCCAGGCACTCTGTCCACTGCACTACCTGGTTGCTCTACCACATATTACAAGAAGCTTTCTTTGATTTCCCCATCTGGAAATGATTCCAGCCTCACTTTTTTTCAGGGTGGGGAGAAAAGAACCTCTCCTTTTCCTTTATCACATTTGACCTTCATCATACTCATACATGTCCTAACCCCTCTATTTGGGAGGCTCTTTGAAAGGAGGCATTGTAGATAGATTAGATACATAGATGGATGGATAGATAGATGATAAAAATAGATATAGGAACAGATAGAGATGATGGAAAAATAGAAAAGGATGGGTATAGAATGATAGAAATAGATAATGAGTAGATAGGTAGGTAGATAGAGATAGAAACAGAGAGATGATAGAAAGATAAAAAAGGATGGATGATAGATTAATAGAGATAGAAAGATAATAGGTAGGTAGGTAGATAGATAGATAGATAGATAGATAGATAGATAGATAGATAGACAGACAGAGGATAGGACATTTATTAAGCACTTACTATGTGTCAGGCATTGTCCAAGTGCTCAAGATAGAGAAACCAGAAAAACAGATAGTTACTGCCCTCAAGGAACTTACATTCTAATGGTGGAAGACCAAACATAAAAAAAGACCTGAAGAGAGGAAAGGGACAGAGAAGGGAGGAAAGGAAAGAAGGGAGCAGCAAGTCAGACAATGTAAAGGTGCATATAGATGGGAAAGTGAGCCAGAAGTGAAGTGGGCTGAATGTCTGGGGTTTCTGATATACGCAGTCCAGATAGGAAGACACCAAAGAGGGAATAAAGACTGTATGAGTTCTCATCATTGTAGCCCCATTATTGAATAGGAAGCCTTGCACATAGGAGATATTTAATCAGTGTCTGTTGAATTAATGTAAATAATCAAATATTCATTGATAAATAACCAAACATTTCTATATGCAGATTTCTATTCAGGGTGATGGCAATACCAGTAGGTATAAAAGGCAATTTCTGGTTTTGAAGCTTAGAGTCTAACTGGGAAAATGGGAAATGTGTATGGTGACAGAAATAAAATGAGGCTTCAGAGATGTCACAGATATTTTATGAACTACACACACACACACACACACACACACACACACACACACACGCACATACACAGAGCATAATATGGAACAGACCCAGCAATCAAGGAAACCTCAGGCATTACCTGGGTGACCCTGAGTGAGTCACCTAACCTGTCAGGGTCCCAGGAAACTCTCTAAAGTTTTTAGAAGTCACAATTAAATTGATAATCTTCATTTGCAGGAGTCTGCACCAGGAAATACCTCCACTGATGAACTCACAGTTCTATACCCCATGCCTTCCAGTACCACCAAATATGTGTTTGTGTTGTGTACATTTCCTGCAAATGTATACACTGGCTTGTTTACAACAGCTCTGGTAAAAAAAATGAGAATCACTCTACAGGGCTCAGCTAACAGGGCATTTTCTTCTATTAATCTGTGTATCCAAGTTATTATTCGTGAAGCATTATGGGCCCTATTAAGCAATAACTAGGCCTCTCAGTTGGGTACGTGCAGGGCTCTTTAAGTCTCCTTAACACTAGAGCCCAAGAGGTTAATCCGGACTTAGCTGCCTATACATTAAAAGCTGTTCATCTGTTTTTGTCCTTTTCTTCCACTCCACCTGCAAGATCCACGGGGCTCCGCATAGCTCCATTCTGACATACTGTGTGTCAAAGGACCTTAAGCTGGTGACAGAGGGGATTTTATGGGGGAAGCTCAATCTGCAACCCTGAGCACCACACATGGCTCACTGCCAACGGACTCACACTGCCCCAGAAACCAGACAGGAAAATAATCTAGCATTAAAGAGTCTAGATAGATTCTTTACTTTTTTTCCCTTTTTTCTTTTCTTTTAATTTGTTTCCTTCTTTTCTTTTTCTTTTCCTTCTTTTCTTCCTTCCTTCCTTCTTCCCTTCCAGTCTTCCTGTTTCATTTGTTTGTCCATACCTTCCTCCCTCCCTCCTTCTTTTTCTTTCCTTTCTTCCTTCCTTTCCTCATTCCTTCTTTCCTTTCTTCTCTCATTCTTTCTTTTCTTCCTTTCTTTGCCCCTTCCTTTCCTTTTTCTCTCTCTTCTCTTCCTTCCTTCTTCCCTTCCAGTCTTCCTGTTTCATTTGCTTGCTTATTCCTCCCTCCCCCTTCTTCTTTGTCTTCTTTCCTTCCTTTCCTCATTTCTTTCTCATTTTTCCCTCCTCTCTTCCTTCATTCCTTCCTTCCCTTCCTCCTTCCTTCTTTCACCCTTCCCTTTCTCTTTCTTTCTCTCTTCTCTTCCTTCTTCCCTTCTAGTTTTCCTACTTCATTTGCTTTCTCCTTTCTCCCCTCTCTCCTGCTTTTCCTTCCTTTTCTCCTTTCTTCTCTCATTCTTTCCTTCCTCCCTTCCCTCCTTCCTTCCTTCATTCTTTCCTTTCTTTCTTCTTTTCCTTATTAAAGCAGAACCTGTATTACAGAGGTCTGGGGTGTTGTTCAGGGCAGGTATGTCCATAAACACCGAGGTTTAGGAGTCAAAGTGCCTGCTTTATGGTCTAGTCACTACACAAGTCTGAGCACCAGGGATCGAGGAATCCTAGGGTGTTTGTCTCTAAGCCTTCTTCACCATTAGATTTGACAGAATGTAGAAGCAAGAACAGAGGAGGGAACTCTTGGAAGCAATGGTACAATAGGGAAGACTTAGAATTGCATCCCTCATAGCAATCAAATACTTTGATGGATGGACTAACCCATGAAACCACTGCAACCATTGGCCATTCTTTTTTTTTTTTTCTAACCTCAAAGTTTTTTTTTGGTTTGTTTTTGCTAACTTTGCTACCTCAAAGGCTTGTAAGATAATTAATCTAAGACCTGATTATTTAAATTTTTCTGTCCCTTAAGGTAGGGTTCTGGGTTCCTGGATGTCTCAGAACAGAGGTTTTTAATTTTTCTGTGTGTCATTGACCCTTTTGGCAGTCTGGTGAAGCTTATGGACTCCTCAGAATAATATTTTAAATGCATGACATAAAATGCATAAGATTACAAAGGAAACCAGCTATGTTGAAATAAAGATCTTTTTTCTGATTCCATATTTGTATACCCCCCCCCAAAAAATGTATCGACAGACCAATTGACCCCAGGTTAAGAACCACTGTCTTAGAGGCCCTCCCAGTTCTAGTGTTCTATAGCAGTCTTCTCCAAACATTTCTAATTACTCATCCCTATCAATTGAAAATTTTGAATCTGCACCCCCACTATGTGTGTAATAGTAAAAATAATCGCTCACATTTATATAGTACTTACTCTGTGCCAGGCACTGTGTTAAGTGCTTCACAATTATTACCTCATTTGATCTTCACTAAAACCCTGGGGGTGGGGGGGCAGGGAAGGGGGTGTGATTGCTACTACTCTCCCCATTTTACAGGCGAGGAAATTGAGGCAAATGGAAGTTAAGTAACTTGTCCGAGGTTATACAGTTAGTAGGTATCTGAGGCTGGATCTGAACTCAGGTCTCTCTGACTCCAGGTCCAGAGCTCTATCCCCAAAGCTACCTACCTGCCCCATGGTATGTTTACTTATTTATGTTATATGTATTTACTACTGTGCTAATAATTGTGAATGTCATAAAACTTGCAGAAAAAGTAGAAACTAAAAGAGGATGAAATAGCATTTGATTCTAGAGTCAATAGAGAATCACTGGAATTTATCGAATAGGGGGAGCAACATGGTCAGACCTACTCTTTAGAGAAATTACTTTGTCAGCTAAGTGGAGGGTGGACTGGGGAGGAGAAGGAAATGAGGCAGGCAGACCAATCAGGAAGCTATTATAATAGTCCAGGCAAGAGGTGACAAGGGCCTGAACTAGGGGAAACAGATGGGAGAGATGTGGAGGTGAAGGCAGCAAGACTTGGCAACTAATTGACTATGTGTAGTAAGGGAGAGGGGGCAGTAGAAGAAAACATCAAGGCTGTAAATCTGGGTGACTAGATGTGCATGCCTTGATGCTATTAAGAAAGTACAGAAGAGAACTGGTTGGGGGGGGATGGATTATGCAGTGAGATTTTTAATATAAATCACAATCCATCTGTGCCTGCTTATCTTTACTATGGGACTTACTCTGACCCACTTAAAATGAAAAGGAGGCTTCCAAGGGGTACCTGCTACAGCCACCAGATGATATGGGGAAGAGGAGGTGGGTCTGCTAAAAAGGCAGGGAATTTCTCCAAGAGCAACTAAGCAGCTGCTTCTGTGGGTTTCAGCAGAGCCCATTGGTTATAACTGCCCTGAGGCATCACACTGGCCAAGTGGAGGGGAGCTTGGGGGCTTGCACAGTAAGGTAATAGAGAGCAGAGGGGGTTAAAGGAAGGTGTGGTTGTGTTGGAGGCAAGTAATTTCACTGATTATCACTAGGAGGGTGTGATGGAACCCAGTTTCCTACTGTCTGATTGGTCCCAACAGCCCCTGGAGGTTATGCCACAGACCGTTTTAGAGACCACTGTTCTGGAGTATGATATAATTTAGAGCTGGAAAGAAGGTTAGAGTTCATCTAGGTCAAACCACCTCATTTTAAAGATGTGGAAGCAGAGGTCCAAAGACACAAAGTGTCTTGCATAGGTCACATAGGTAATAAATACTGGGATGGTCCAACTCGTATCTCCTGTCTCCAAATCCAGCACTTCATACATACATCATACTTATTTTCTTTGCTTCTAGGTATACAGGAGAAGTAAGGTTTTAAGGGAAGTATTAGGTGGGATAGTGGATAGAGTACAAGGGCTAGAATCAGGAAGACTCATCTTCCTGAGTTCAAATCCAGCTTCAGACACTTTCTATCTGTGTAACCTAGGCAGGTCACTTAACCTTGTTTGCCTCAGTTTTCTCATCTGTAAAATGAACTGGAGAAGTAAATGGCAAACCACTCCAGTTTCTTTGCCAAGAAAACCCCAAATGGGGCTATGAAAAATCCAACACAACTGAACAACAACAACAAAAAAGTCACAATTGGAATGGACCTTGGCAGCCATCTAGTTCAACCCATAATGTCAAAGAAATCCCTACTACAACATGATCAACAATTCTAGCCTCTGCTTAAAGATCTCCAACATGAGGAAGCCTACTTTCTCCTCCTCGGGAAGTTCATTCTTCAGTTCTTGATGAAGCCATGTTAAATCTTTGTGATAACATCACTACCTTACCAGATACTCATTAACCACCACTTGAATAATAAGTGCTAGAATATTGCCAGGAATCAAAGTCAAGCTTATTGGCCTATAATGTGCTGGTTCCATACTCAAAAAGTTCCTCTTAGCCATGGGCTAGCTTTTCTTCTGGAATCTTTGTAGAATCTTAAAGCTCTCTTTCTTCTGGATAACATTTGTCCTTTATTCCTGAAGCAGACACTGCCATGAGCCACTGCTCTTCCAAAATGTTAATGAAAAAACCCCTCTCCTGGATCTCCAAGGTTTGCAAGGGAAGGAAGGAAATTAAGTCTCATCTCCTCTCTAAAACTCCCTTCAGAGTTGGCTAGAATGTCTCTCTCTCTCTCTCTCTCTCTCTCTCTCTCTCTCTCTACTCTCTATTACTTCAATTGGAATAGAGGTCATTGATTGATTCAATAGATCCTCCCCACCCTAACACTTCTAGGAAATATTCCCTATCCTAGCCAGGAAGGGAAAAGAACCTTTTAACGCCTCTGAAAAAGAATTAATCACATTCTTGAACATATTACAGAGTAGGATCATAGGACCTGAGATGAGCAAGATCTTAGAGATTATCTAGTCAATCCTCTCATTTTATAGATATTGAAACTGATGCTCCAAGAGATAAAATACTTGCCTAGGGTTATACAGATAGTAAATAGTAAAGCCAAGACTCCAAAATATTTTATGATTTTTTTTCTTTTAATCTTTTTTATATCAGCCATTTTGGGGTATAACTACTATTTCCACTGAACCCCTCCCCTCTAACTAAGAAAAGCTGTCAAGAAAAATCATTAACCCATGAACTAAGTGGCTCTGTCTATGTGGAATTGCCCATATCTAGGGGTGTGTTGGTAAATGTTTAACAACAAACTCTTGAAAAAAAAGTACCTCTAACTCATTTTGAAGGCAGCTAGATGGCTCAGTAAATAGATTGCTGGGCCTGGAGTTAGGAAGACCTGAGTTCAAATCTGACCTCAGACACTTACTAGCTATGTGACCTTAAACAAATCACTTAACCTCTGTATGCCTCAGTTTCCTCATCTGTCAAATAAACTGGAGAAGGAAATGGGCAACTCAAATATCTTTGCCAAGAAAACCCCAAATGGGTTCACAGAGAGTCCTATATGACTGAAATGACTGAATAGCAACAAAGCATTTTTAGGTTTAATCTGCAGCATTAACATTTTCTCCATCATTTTCTTAAGCCTCGACAATAAGCAAAACAATAAATCACAGGCTAATTTGTACTGTTTGCCAACTTCCAAGGTATAAAAACATTCACACTGAAAATTTAACAGTCTGCTTTGGCAAGCCAGTTTGAGCTGGCTCCAGCATACCCCTGCCCTCATTCATACCAGTAATCTCACACCTCTTCAGAGAAAGGAAGGTCATTTTTTTATTTCTTCTCCGGGGCCAAGATTATTCACTATAATTACTCAGTGCTCAGCTTTAATCCATTGTTCTCTTTGTCTTTGTGGTTATAGTCGATGTGTATTAGATTTCATATTATTCTGTCCATTCATACAAGTCTTCCTATGTGACTCCGAGTTCCACATATCTATACTACCTTACATCCCACCAATCAATGGGCATCCATTTGTTTCTAGTTTTTAGCTACAACAAAAGGTGCTGTTAAAAGTATTTGGATGCCTGGGACTATTCTTTCTGTCTTTGCTCTTCTAGGGAGTATTTGCTTAGTAGTGAGATCCCTGGGCTGTAAGGTTTGGCAGCTTTTCTCACATAATCCCAAACTGTTTTTTAGAATGTTTGAACCTTGTCTCCATCCCACAAATAGTGTACTAATGTTCCTGTCTTCCCAAATCTCCTCCAACATAGAGTACAGCGTCAACTGGGTGGTTCAATAGATAGAGGACTGGGCCTGGCATCAGGAAGATTGGAATTCAAGTATGACCTCGGACCTTTACTAATTGTGAGACCCTTATTACCTGTATAGGGCCAAGTCACTTAACCTCTGTCTGCCTCAGTTTCTCATCCCTATGAAATAGTAATCATAATAGCAGCTACCTCCCAGGATTGTTGCAAGGATCAAATGAGATAATATTTATAAAGTGTTTTAGCATGGTGCCTGGCACACAGAAGGCATTTAATAAGTGCTTATTTCTTTTCCCTTTCCTTTCTTTCTATCACTTGTCATCTTTGCTGTTGTTGGTCCTTCATTTTCAAAGAGGACCAGTGACATCACTGGGTAATGACTTGAGCATGAATCGGATTTAAATGAAGCAGAGTTGTGCAACTGTCAACCTCCCTTTCTCCTCCAGAGTCACAAAGACCAGTGGCAAGGCAAAAGTCAAGGCTACTGGAGATGGCCCAGGAGGCAGAAGATGACCTTGGCGTCCTCATGTCTGACCAAATTCTGAGCACTCCCAGTTTGACGAATGGGAGGTGAAGACTCAATTTCCTTTCTCTTCTTATTAGTAATTGGGAGCCTTATTTTTTTTTTTCATATGGTTACTGGTAGTTTGCAATTCTTATTTTTAAGATTATTTGCTTGTCTCTGTTAGATTGTTTTCGGTTCTAGTTCTTTTCCCCTCTATATTTGTTTGCCTCTAACTTGAATTAACTCTGAGTGGGGTGAGAGAAGAAGACCATAAGATCTTTGTTTTAGAAATGGAAGGTCAAAGTCTAGGCTCCTACAGATTAAGTATCTCAACCAATGCCACATACTCATGAAGTCACAGAGCTGGGCTTTGAACACAAATTTTCTGCCACATCCACATGCTGCTTCCCAGATCCTTTCAGAGAAAAGCCTGAATTTATAGGACGAATTATAGAATGTCCTTTAAGCAAAGGATTTTTTGTTCTCCTCAAGCATATGACCCATCTAAGTTAGCAATGTTACTTAGTAGTACTAGAAAAAACTAGATGAGATGGCTTATAATTAGCATATCAATAATCTGCCGGGGAATATATAGACAAGGACCTTCTCAGCCTGCTCTGGAGCCCCCAATTCATTTCCCAGTCAGCCATCTGTTTGCAATCAGCAGCTAAGCAAGCCCTCAGGCCAGGTTCTCTCAGGACTGGTTTTCATGAGAGTAGGAGGAGTACAGAGAGAGCTGAAGATGAGCCAGCAAACTCCCTCTGGGTGAAGCTCCTTCCCTTGCTGCTGGTGTCATATATCTGCCCTTCTGCTTGCCCTGTCTTTGCCCTCCTTGTTACTATGGCTCTCTTGCTTTCTGGCTTTTTCCCTGACCATTTTCATTCCTCCCCCCTCCCCCCCCATGCCCTACACACACACACACACACACACACACACACACACTCATACATACACACCCTGCTTCGATTTGACCATACTTCATGGGTGCTATTTGCAGAAAGTGTGGACATCCCATCAGATTCAGTGCTCCAAAACGTATGTCTTCTTTCCTGGCCTTGCTTACCTAAAGACTGACTCATTGCTACCCAAACTCTTGCATTTTTTAGTGCACCCTGCTTTACAATGTGTTCCCTCTGTCTTGGGCTGCCCCTTGTGGCTTGATGAAAAACATGAATACTTCCAAAAAACTTATTTAAGTCTTATTATGTTCAAATAATTTCAACATTTTCACCACCACCACCCCCATCTTGTTTATTCCAAGAATTGGTGCTTTGCAGACTGAGATTTCCAATTAAAGAGAAACTTCAGCTTAGCCCCTTTCCAGAGCATCAGCCTGAAGTGGGAAGCTCAGGCCCGGTTTGAAGGCAGGAGAGAATGCATTCACCATCCCAATTTGCTCTTAAAATTACAGCCAAATAAAACTCCATTTTTATTATAAAACTCTACGGTGACCTCAAACCCTCTCCCCTTTCCCCACAGGGCAATATGGCATCATGGATAGAGGGGCAGCCTTGGAGCCAGGAAGCCCAGCCTCTAACACATACTGTCAGTGTGACCCTGGGCAAGGTAGTTAATCCCTGATGGCCAGCAGGCAGTCCTCCAAAGTTATAATTATAGAGGATTTGCTGATCTCCATCTGTGGAGGGAATTTCCATAAATACTGAGACCCCTCAAAAAAAAACCATCTATGCCATTATAATAACAAGACTTACAGAATGATGTAATGAAGAGAGAGCCAGCCTTGGGGCAAGAAGACCCAGCTTCAAGTCTTGACTCTGGTACATCCTGGTCATGTGATGCCATGGGACCATGGGCTAGTCACTGGTCTCTTAGTGTCCTAGACATCTTTCTAAAGGCAAACCTAACATATAATTTTCAGAGTAGTTGTTGATCTATATTGATAAAGTTTCCTCATGGGAAGTTCCTACCATAAATGAAATCACATATCCAGTATTAAAAAAATTAACTTTACATTAATGTAATTATTCTCTTAACAGTCTAATGGGGTAGAGAATACAAATATTATCATCCCAATTTTACAGATAGGAAAACTGAGGGCCAGAGGGCTAAGTGACTCGTCTCCAATCATGAAGCTGGCAAGGGGCAGAACTAGCCAATCTCCCCTAGGTCTCCTGACTCTAGGCTTAAGGCTTCTTGCTAAACAAGGCTGCCTTTCATGATTGCATGGCACATATCAAACAAAAGACAAACTGTTGCAATTATTAGAGAAGATTCAGGTAAACCAGTTTTGGTCAAGATCATCTCTTTTTTTATCATGGATATAGTGGCTCTTGAATTTTTTTTTTTTATAAAATTGCCAAACCTGGGCTCACAGTTTTTTGAGAGATCTTTGGAAACTGCAAAACAGTTCTAAAGTCAGTGGTTCTTTCTGCTCATATTAGTAAAATAATTCACTTAAAAGAAGCAGTTTGCATAATGTAAAGAGCTCTGCTCCAGCTGTAGGTCCTTGTTCTAGGCCCAGCTCTGCCAAGCTAGCTGTGTGACCTTGGTTCCACCTCCTTTTGCTTAGTTTCCTCATTGGTGAAAGGAAGGATGTTGACTTCCCTCCATGAGGCTTGAGAGTCATTTCCACTTCCATTTACTATTCAATGGGGGTGGAGTGGGGTGGGGATAAATAAATAAAAATATATTCTTTTTTCCTCTCTAATAGGTCAAAAACCTGAAAACTGGGCCTCTGTAAGACCCATAAACAATACTTGTGACAAGCTGCTTTCTCTCTAGATCAGCACAACCGATGGCCCATGGGCATGCCAAAGGATTTCCGGTGGCCCCCCAAAACGTACAGGATGTTTCCTCTACATTTTTCCCAGGCCACCTGAAATCCTTTGGCAGGCCACAGATTGTGCAGGCCTATTCAAGATCATGGGTATGTCCTTCACTACTATTTCCTAGAAACTTCCATACCCCATGCTTGTATTCCCTGTCTAGTTTGGCTAGGTTTCCCCCAAACAAAACATAGGATCCTCTTGCCAGTGACATCAAAGTTGAAAAGCCAACCAGATGCCCCTGAGTAAAGAGCTTTCACACCTCTCTCCTGCCCCAATATAAGCTATGACCTACAGTAAGTCAATGTGAAGGTGACTGCAGCTAGGTACCACAGACTGATTAGGAGGCTTTTTTCAATGCTTACAAGATCTGAGGGTGCCAAGTTCAGCTGCAGCTTTTCTGAAAGTCCATTGTTGATCTCAGTTCCTTTTTCTGCCTGAAGACCATCATACCCAATTTCCAATTATAATAATTGTATCTTTCTGTTATTGTTCCTGCTTCTAGAGGTTTTCTTTGAGCCTCCTCTTCTATGTGTTCAATGCCTCATGATAAAATGCCTATTGCAGGGGTGGGGAACCTGCACCCTCGAGCCACATGTGGCCCTGAAGTACAGCCCTTTGACTGAATCCGAACTTGAGGCCTTGAGGCCGCAGGTTCCCCACACCTGGATTGCTTTAGGGTATTACTAGTCTGTCTGATTCTTTTGCAAAACCCTCTGTAATTCCTGGCATTGCCAGTAAGGACCATGATATTCTCTTAAAAGAGAAATTTAAGAAACACATTACCCCAGGGATAAGAAGCTCCACTCTCCTGTATATGGCACACCATTTATCAACCTGAATTGAATGCTCAAAATTCCCTGCCATGATTATACAAATCACAGAGATTAATCCAAGCCTTACCCGGTGGACTTAGAGTTTAAATAAATAACTAGACACTAAATCTATCTATACCAGAGAGAAATGTCAGGCCAACCTCTTATAATTTTTTTTAATTTTTTTTTTTAGTTCTAGTGAGAAACTCTAGGGAATTTATTTTGTGAGTTCAGTTCCCAAAATGATGCCACCTCTCAGTGACCTAAAATTGTATAGGGGAATCTTTCTTTGAAATGTTCACTAACCAATGAATGGGATGAGGATAGGGTGAGCCTGGGTCTGAAAGGTTTAATCCCTTCTTGTACATGCATTTTATTCACTCATTCTTACTAGTTATCTTAAATGTCCCTTAGAGGTTAATGATTATAACTACCCATGTCCATTAAAAAAAACCCTAATAAATCAATATGGGTGCTAGCAAATACAAGTTTAACCCTGGGCAAAAAATAAGAGGTTATTCATACATGCTTGGGCATAGTCTGTGATGGGAATTGTTCTTCCTTGGTCCTTGGGGTCATTGGAAATGCAAAGCTACAGTAAGCCAGATGCACAAATGACCTTCCTTGGTAATCTGTTCCATATGATAATTCCTTCATTAATCTTTTGCAAACTCACTTGCCTCTACACCAGGGAGGGCCAAACCCTTTTTGGCATAGACATAAGGAAAAATGCATACCATATGTTCCGCATTACACAATTGGTGAAGTATATTATGAAGCCAAGTTGTTTTTCCTCCCCACCTTCCTTTGTGGAATTAAGCATTGACCACAGTCAGGGGTTGGATCCTAAGAGTATTGGATCAGTTCTGGGATCCTATATGAGCCCTTTTAAGAGAAAGTCCCTAGGATACAAAAATCCATGCTTCCTATTCTCCACAAGATGAGTTTCTCTGCCATGAGCCATGTTTTGACCTCTTCCACCTCTCTGACCTTCGTGGATTTCATTAAAATACCCTTTAAAAATCACATTCCACAGTTTTCATGATATGCTAAAGCCAACTCCAAAATCTGTGTCTCATCACATAGAATTCAACCCAGTGCCAATGTGCACAGCCACTATTTCAAAGAAAATGCTAAAACCAAGGCTCTGATTATTAAGCCATAAATGTTACCAATAAAATGTACCAGCAAAGTCAATGCTAGCCATACCACAAACCCACTTTGATTTCCTCCAGCCAGTCTACCATCAGTCCCCTGTGAAGTTTCATTAGCCAGATGAACTTACTAAGGCATACCATCAAGAAAGACATCCAAAAAGCTAAGTCACATTTTCTTGAATGATGTCTCAGGAAAGAAATACATAGACACATTCTTTAATTCCTGCTTCTTGAAAATGAGGACATCTCATTTGCCAGCATCTATAGCAGGATGAGTTTATGCTCAAAAGCTATGACTTCTAGTACTAACTCTTCCCTTAGATTATCTGATGTACTGGTTTCTCAGTTACCAAGACTAGAATGGTAACCAAGTCCCCTCTAGAGATGTCCTCTAAAAAGAAAACTTGTTGTCACAGAGGTAAGTTTACTGGCCTATCATTAGGGCATAGGGCTTGGAGTTCTTTTCCAAATACCTATAATAGATTTGCTTTGATCCATCCATATTTCTTTGTCCAATCTACCTTGGCAAGTATTTGCCTTTGCATTTTCATTTGCAAGATGGTTGGTTTCCAAGTCAGTGGCTTTGGCACATAGAAACTGCCTGGCCCATCTGTGAATCAGTGATCCAGTGACCTTATCAGCATAAGGCTCTAACCAACTGAGCTAACAGATTGTAAAGTCGGGTGGAGGTAAAGTATTAAAGCATACTTTACAAATAGACACTGGCATTCACTCCTAGTATTAGAGGGTGAGGTTTGGGCACTGTCTGTTTGTCATGGGAAGAACGTTTATCTTTGGGGATCACAGAAATAATAGAACTCTGGTAGGTTAGAGAAAATTAGAAGGTCTCGCTGAACAATTCTTAGTCCATGTGCCATCTTGTGTTGAAATAAATGTTGTGCATAAATCTCTGATTAACATGGGTGCTGGAAAGTGACATGCCCTTGTTCCTATGACCACATTTGTGTAGTAAGTGAGTGATGTCAGCGAGAGGCTCTAATGTGGCAAAGTAACAGCGGGAACCTGAATGAGTGCCTTGGCGATCCAGTTGGAATCGAGCCATAGCCATGATTGCACTAGAATGGGGATAAAGTCAGTACAGCCATGAGAGGCATTTACCTGTGTGAAAAGTCCCAAGTGGGCGGGGTAGAGAAGAGAACTGACCCAAGGCAATGTGGCAAAATCAGCAAAGTCTGTCTTTTGTCTTCTCTCTACCCAGGTGCTCAGTACCCTCAAGTTAGTACTATTTCTTTCCAGGGCCCTCACTCTGGGACGTCATCATGGCCATTCTGGAGAAACCTCTCATTCTTTAAACCTCTCTCTCTCTCTCTCTCTCTCTCTGCCTGTCTCTCTCTCTCAATCTGTCTCTCTCTCTCACTCACACACATACACACACACTCTCTCTCTCACACACACACACATACACACACACACACACACACACACACACACACGCACACACACACCTGGTCGCTTTATCAAAACTAACCGGACCCATGTCTGATCTTCGGGGCCCTAATAATGTTTTCCAAAGTGACCACAAGCTCTAACATCTTAATGGGAGAGGATTATCACCCATTCTCCAAACACTCCCAGATAAATTGTGTGCATTGTTACATGGCTTAAACCAAGAATTAAGATGGGGGAGGACCAGGAGAAGTATTCCCCTTTCTTTTTCCTTTCCTTTCCCTTTTCCCTTTCCCTTTTTCCTTTCCTTTCTCTTCCTTTCCTTTCCCTTCCTTTCCCTTCCTTTCCCTTCCTTTCCTTTCCTTTCCCCTCCCCTCCCTTCCCCTCCCTTCCTCTCCTCTCCTCTCCTCTCCTCTCCTCTCCTCTCTTCTCCTCTCCTCCCCTCCCCTCCCCTCTCCTCTCCTCTCCTTTCCTCTCCTCTCCTCTCCTTTCCTTTCCTTTTCCTCTTACATCTTCAATAGAATACAAATTCTTTGATATCAAGGATCAGATTTAACTGCACCATTATATTCCCATTACCAGCACAAAGCCTTACACGTAGTAGTTACTTAATAAATACTTGTGTTAGGTTTCATTCTATTGAGTTGAAGACATTCTGTAACACCTTCAGCTTAGTTTCTATTATTCAGGAAAAGGAGACAGGACAGCTTTTTGCAGATAATGCCTATGAGGATAACCTAGATAGAGACATCAAGAAGCAAAAGGGAGAGGAAGCTGCAAGTGAACAGTATCAAGGTTGACAATTTTTAGGGAGTATTTACATCAGTCAATCCATAAAGCTAAGCCAGGGCAATTACAAACTACAATGTTGAGTAAAAATTTTATAAGACAATTCAATTATGGCTCAAATATTACAATGGACTTTAAGAGTCTGGCAAAAGTCTTTGTCAGAGAACCTTGTTATAACAATTTTTGTTCAAAATAAGTGAACCATCAGATATAGATTAGAGATATGTGTATGTTAAATACCAAGGTTTGTGTTGTAATATCATTTGATCTCTAAAAGCATGAGCAAATTAGACTTCATGTACGCCTGTTGAAGGGGAACTAGCCAGAGAAAATTCACAACAAATTACAGGGATGAACAAATGCATTTTAGCGTATGGAATCAATAAATGAAATTTATGGACCTGAGCAAAAGATTCCATCCACGATAAAGACCAGTGTTGGCCAATACACTGAAGGAAACATGAATGTTGGACAGCTCCTCCCCAAACAATGGAAAGAAAACTCAATTAATTATAAAGAAAAGGAAAAAAAAGAGAGAAAGGAAGGAAGGAAGGAAGGAAGGAAGGAAGGAAGGAAGGTAGAGAAGGAATAAAAAGAAAAGAAAAAAGAAAGGAAGAAAGAAAGAAAAGGAGAAGAGAGAGAAATAAAGAGAGAACAAAAGATAAAGAGAGGAGAAATGAGAAAGAAACAATAAGGAGAGAAGAATTGAATTCTCAAATTGAATGGATAAGATAGTTGAACATTGATATCTGATTCTTTCCTCCAACTAAAAGCTTTGCAGAAGACAGGAAAAAACGTAAGGGTACATATATAAAGAGCTAAACCTAAGCAAAGCATACACAACCAGAGCACTGCAGTGGGAGCTAAACTTAGCTCACCAAATAAAGCAGAACGAGTCCTTTATTAAAGTGCCTGCCTTTTTCATAGATTCAGTCATAGTGAGTTCAATCCAATCACAGGGAGAGTGCATCCCTCTCTCTGGAGCACAGAAAGCTGTTAATAGGGGCACTGTCCTTGCCTCCTAACAAGAGTATCATAATGGAATTCAGGAGTCCTTTCACTTCTTAGTGGCTTTCCCCCAACAACAGGCTTCTCAAAAGTCTGAATGAATGTGAAGTGCTTGCTTGCACTTAGCAGGCCCTAATTAATTGCTTCAAAATTTAGCCTGAGCATTGCAACAAATATACCTGAGTGCACAGACAACATTCAGGGAGCACAATAGGTTAGGGGTTGACTTCCTTTCTCACAAAACCCAATGAAAGCCCAACAAATAGAGCCCTAGACTTGGGCTCTGGACCTTAGATCCTCACTGTTCCTAGCTGTGGAGCCATGTACAAATTTGAGCAAGTCACTAGACTACACTGAACTTCAATTTCCCTGAGAAGATAAAAAGGTTGGACTGGATTGCAGCTAATGACCCTTCTAGGTCTAAAGCCTGTGATTCTACTAATTCTTAACAGAGCCCAAACCCCAACCTAGAAAATTACCTTTAAAACTGGCCACTCCACTTAATGAAGAAATTTTCTCTCTTCCCTACCCCTCCTTAACTTGACCCAAATTCTGGCCTCTCCTTTAGCCTTTGATGATTCAGGAAAGACACTTAACTTCCCTCTTCTCAGTTTCCTGATCTTTTTGTTTCTTTTTTTTTTTTTTGACTAGGTGAAAGAGGCCATTCTTTGCTTCATTCCTTACCTAGCCTTAATCACTGAATGGGTGTTGCCTCAGTCAAACAGAGACCTGGGAAAGAACTTAACTTAAAAATGCCAAGGTCTCCCCCCTTCATCTAGGGCCATCTCTAGTCATCCTGCTCTATGATGGCTCCAGAGGAAAAAGTGAGGCTGGTGACTTTGCACAGCCTTCCTCACTTAAATCCAATCCACTTGCAAGTCATGACATCACCTTCCCAATGTCATGGTCCTCTTCAAGAATAAAGGAAACAACAACAACAACCCTGACCCAATAATAAGGTATTTGATAAATTAGAGACTAATTATATTATAGATTGAGGTCCATGATGACAAGTCTAAATCATCATCTTAGATGCAGCATGAGGAAGTGGAAGTTGTAATTGATTCGGCATTGAAAGCCTTGGGTTCAGATCCTAACTGGCATTGACTGTGTAGAGACCTTGGGAATGTCTCTTAACACCACTACATCTCAGTGTCCTCACTTGGAATGAATGACTTCCTTGCCCCTTACAGTTCTGACTCCATGATCCCATTTTTTTCTAGTAGAATGGAAGCTCCCTGAGGGCAGGCTCTTCTTTTGCCTTTCTATCCCCAGCACCTAGTACGGTACCTGGAATATAGTTAGGACTCGATAAATGCTTGTCAAATTGAATTAAATTATCTAGACATCATCAATGCTTCATCACAAATAGGTGTATCCTTAGACATAACCTTGCATGGGAGCAATGCATTGCTAGCTGACGTATGATCCAGAAGAGTGACTTTATAAAGCAAGCAAGGTTTTAAAGATTATTACCAAGTTGGTTTTCAATCAAGCAAAACAACACAAAATTTCTAATACCAAGAAGGTTGTAAGAGCCGAGGGGCAGCTAGGTGGCACAATGAGTAGAGTATGGACCCTGGAGTCAGGTGGACCTGAGTTCAAATCCAAACTCAGACACTTGACACACTTAATAGCTGTGTGACCTTGGGCAAGTCACAACCCCAATTGCCCTGCCTTCCCACCCCCCCCAAAAAAAAATAAGTGGACCCAGCGATGGTAGAAGACCATGGCTTCTTGTTCCCTCCTGTTGCCACCTCACTCAAGTGCCTCAGAATATGTGTGCTAAACACAACCATCTGAGTGAACACCTGTGGGCCATGGAAGCTGTGATGCCATTGTAACTCAGCTGAATAGGGTGCTGATTACATAAGTATCATTACCTGCCTGAGTGCGTTAAGCAGAGCATCCAAGTCTGTTCTCTTACACAGTGCTAAAAGCACAGTCCTTAGACCAACAGTGCCAAGGTACGTGTTGGAGGTTGCCAGTCATTTCTGAGAAATGCCATGAGACATTGGGATGCCAGATGGCCAGTGATGAAAGCAACAAAGGTTCAGACTTGGGAATCATGTCCAATGCCTTTTCTTTTTTTCTTATTTTTTTCCAATACATTAGAGCTCAAAGCAGTCAGATTAATTCTGGTCTTGACTGAAGAATTCTCCATGCCATTTTTCCCTTTTAATAATGTCCTGGATAGGTGGGGTTGGCTTAAATGAGCTTCATTCCAATTCTCTCAGAGCAACCTTGGAAAGGCACTGCTGTACCACTCATCTGCCTCCAGGACTATCTCTTGGAGAGAAAAATCAGGCCTCTCCTCTCTTAAGACATTCTTCAAGCCATGAAGGGTAGAAAAATGTTCAGTGGAAATCAGGGTCAAGCCAGAACAGAGGATCACCAGGTAAGCTGCAGTCCTCATACATTTCTGAAGAGGACAGTAGTATGAAAAGGGCAGCAATCTTGCTCGGCCACACACCCATCCCCACCACAACCATCCAGAATCTTTTCCTGGTGTATGTGTATACATATCAATTATACATTTAGAGGATTACATATTAAGAGGTGGAAGAAGTCTTAGAGTTTATCTAAATCCAATCTCTCATTTATAGATGAGAAATCTGAGGGTCAGATAGAAATGACTTGCCTAAGGTCACACAGTACAGAAAGAGAGCCAAGATTTGAACTCAGGTCCTCTAACTCAAGTCAATTTCCACTACATCTCATTGCCTCTTAGGTTCTTCACAACCTGAATATAAAAATACAATGTGTGACTTGCCTTTGTGCCCACCCATATAGAAGCTGGAGAGTTGTAAGCCACAAAGGAAACTTACGTGGTGTAATTTACTCCACCCTAGATGAATGTTTGAATAGCGAATCTAGCTCCACTTACTGCCCAAGAAATCCACAGCTCTCCACACATCAGTAAGGTGGTAGCCAGAGCAGGAATTTCCAAGTCCTCCCACATGGCTTCAGCCATTGCTAAAGATGGAGTAATAGAACAAGGGGGCAATTATTTTAATAGCTTCAATTTCATTCCTCAGCTTCCCAGGGAGTAAAGGACCTTCTCAAGGAGTAAAGGACCCTCAGATGGGTTACTGTGTTGTAGGAGGAGAAAAGAAAATCTTTCTCTAAACTTGGTGTGTGTGTGTGTGTGTGTGTGTGTGTGTGTGTGTGCGCACTTGTGTGCATGAATATTCTATTTAGTAAATTGAGTAAATGATTCATTTTGACTAAATGAACTACAAAGAATATATGAAGAAAGACACTCTCTGTATCCAGAGAAAGAACTGATGAATGGAAGTATGTATAGAATGATTTTATATAAATATATGTGTATATACACACATACGTATGTATATATGTGTTTATATACATATGTATGTGTGTATATGTGTGTGTGTGTATTTGTGTCTAATGGTAGCCATGAGTGGGGAAGGAAAGAAAAAAAGGAGAAAAAAGAAAAAAAGCAATTTATTATATATAAATTTTATATATATAAATTTATTATATATGTAAATGGAATAGCAAGTTGTACATAATAGATTTTCAGTTTCCAGTCTATTTTTATCATACTAGGTTATAGAAATTCTTGTTTTATCACATAAAGTAAAAAATAAAAATACTTTCCAGTAACCCTTAATGTCCATAAAATCAAAGATAGATCCCTTTGTTTGGTATTTAAAACCCTTCATAACCTGGCCTCACCCCACCTTTCCAACTTCATTTAACATTGCTCCCCATTACACACACCATCTCCTGTCTCTCTACCTTTTCAATGGCCATCTCTTACATCTGGAATGTACCCCTTTCTAGATTATCTAGTATCCCTGAAGATTCATCTCAAATGGCTCCTTCTATACTATCTACTTGAATCCTTTACTGATCTACCTCCCCAGCAGTTACTAGTGCCTCTTTCTATATTGTTTAATATCTCTTTTAAGATCTATATACATATATATACAAATTTGTAATTATTTATGTGCATGTTGATGTACATATGTAATTATATTTGGACATATTGATATACAATATTGATATACAAATATATTTATATATGTACATATTGTCTACCTTGACTCAATGTAAGTTCCTTGAGGGCACAAACCTTGTCACTTTTGTATCTCTATCCTCAGTACCTAGCAGAATGCCTGGCAATAGTTGGCAGTCAAGTTGGTACCTGCTATTGCCAAGCACTGCTGGGGACAGGAAGAGATGGGACATGGCCTTTCGCTTCATCAGTGTGTGAACAGCTTGGTGAGAACTTCCTCCAGGAATGCAATATACACACATTCTGTGCAACTTAAGGTATTAGAGTGGTGCCTGGGACATCTTCCATCAAGAGGCTATGCAACTGTCCCAAGGGCACATAACCAGTATGCGTCAGGTAGGTCTTGAACTCAGGGTTTTACCACCTTGGAAGGTGGCTCTCTATGAGTTGTGACATATAGTCTCTCAGGTTCTTGTGGTAACATAGTCCCTGCCCTTAGGGATCAATGTATTTCTAGGTACCCCCTCAAATCTCGTCTAAAACTCCCTTGGAATGTCAATAGGGCAACCTAGGAGGTTGCCACGAGGAAAGTACAGATGGCCTCCTGTCAGCCCCGCTTCAGCTTTCCAGACCTTGATTGAGGCAATGGCTCTTTATTTAACCCAGCCTGGCCTTACTGAATAAAACAGGTCTCGTGTAGCCAAATGAAGCAAAGGGGAACAGAGAGGGGGGCACTTTTCCAGTGAATTCAGGGCAGCAGGGGAGAGAACTTTTGCTTGGCCAACAAAGACCTGAGAAAAGCACTTTGGTTGCCTGGATAACCTGGATAATTGCCTGTGTTGCCCGGAATCTTTGCCAGTGGAAACCTGTCCCAGGAGCTCCTAAGCTACAGAACGAGGGATTGAAGCTGATTCCAGAGCCATGGGAGCAAGGCAATTAAGCAGAGGAAACAACTGAAGCCTCTGCCTGGAGCGACTTCTGCTCTATCAATTGAGGGAATTTACTTGCCCTCGAAGGAAGGTTATTTCAGCACCTGGCAGCAAAGGTCTCAATATATGAAGTTTGCAATAGCCTTTGATTCCTTCTTACTGCCTTGTAATCCAAGAACAAGTAACTAAGGGAAGAAAGAGCACGTTCTGTGCTTGCATTTAGCCTCTAGGCTATGAAGGTTCCTGCCTTATGCAAACTCGGCACTGATGGTTATCTACTGAGGTTCCATAACTGGGGCTACCTTCCAAAACTGTTTGGAAGCTTCTTCTGAGAACAGAAAGCAGCAGCTGAGGTGACAGGATTATCTTCTCTCTCTGCTCCAGATTAGCTGTCCCCCAGTCCCATACCCTAAGGGATGATCAGAAGCAGCTTCTAACATTCTATCTCTGAGATTGGCTAGGGCATGCACCATACCCCTACATGTAGACACGGAACAATCCATGAACAACTTCAAGAGATTCCATGATAACCCAAAAGTGCATTGGGGCAAGTTAAAGATACTCACTGTAGCTCCTAACCCAGGAGTGGGGAACCTGTGGCCTTGAGGCCACATGTGACCCTCTAGGTCCTTTGACTAGATTTGTTCTGTGAAGTTTGGATTCAGTCAAAGGGCTGCACTTGAGGACCTAGAGAGCCACATGTGGACTTGAGGCTGCAGGTTCGTCGCCCCATTAGCCATAGCCCTTAGTCCCTTAGTCGTCCTCCTATACAGATGTTTGGCTGTGTCAGAATTCCGTAGAGGTCATCAGTTGTCATTATCAGCATCACCCTTGAAGTCATTGTCCTCAGCCTCTCCTTTAATGTTGGCATAGGGTGGTGCAGTTTACAAAATGTTTTCTCATTCATTATTTCACATGGCCTCACAACATGTGGAGTAGAGGGACAGAGAACATCATCTCCATTTTATAGAAAAGGAAACTGAATGCCAGAGGAGCTAGTCAGTAATTGGTCTGGGACTAGATGTTAGCTTATCCTTCACTTTGTTACAGAAACTCTGTCTGTGTTTCTCTATGTCTCTCTCTTTGTCCCTGTCACAGTCCCTATCTCTGTTTATCTTTGTCTCTTTTCATTCTGCTTGTATTTCTGGGAAACTGAATACCACTATAATTTTCTACTTGTAGATACAGTGCTCCAGAAGCTGTCTCCTCTTGATTCAACTAAGTCTGAGCCTACCTGCCTCCTGGGTCTCATGCAAGATATTGACCTGGTTAGCTTAAGGTGTAAACTGAGAAAGGTATTTCCAAATGCAGTCATATTTTTAAAATATCATTCTCCTTATGTGCCTGGAGTTTGGGGGCTTCTTCTATATCTTGTGAGAATAATGCTAACTAAATATAGAGCTAAAATTATAACAACCTTCAGCAGGAGCAGGGGAAAAGCTGGGTTGCTAGGCATTTCCTTCTCTGTCCTTTTTCCCGGAGCCCTTCTTTTTCTGAAGGAGGAATTTTGTGTATTCCATTCTATATGGGATTCTGTGACTCTGTGACTTGGTTGTTCTCTGAAATCACAGCACAGCTGCAATTCAGCGCTGTTCCCATGAAAATCTGAGGGTTTTCTTTTGACTCATGAGCACTGTTTTGCCAACATTACTGTCACAGCTGCACCTGCTTCGAGGCTCGTTCCCTTTACCCCCTAACCACATGAGGTGTCAAATTATCTTGTGGTTCTGTGGACCCACCAATAACCAGTCTCTGTTTTCACTCAAACCCATCCCCCTCCCTTCACTCTCACAGTCTCTGCTCCTACCTCTCTTTGAAATGCCTTATTTTCTCTAGCCTAGGCTATAGACAGGTGGAGCAGACTTCCAGCTGCAAGCAGTGATGGGACATCGGCATTGGAGCAGCTGGGAAAATTCCCTCTCATTTCCCTCAGAGACAGTCCAAATAAGATTGCTATGTTTCAGTTAATCTAGACAGGGGTGCTCCTATATAACAAACACTTCTTCAGTCAACACAATGAGACTGGCTAGGAATCAAAAACAACTCTTCCTTCAGCCCATGACCAGAATATTGGTCAGAGGCCCTTTATACCTCACTGCTTGTCTGACTCACTTGGAGTCACAGCTCTTAAAGGCTGAGCCTTATTCATCTTGTATCTCTCTGAGTCTCTAGCCCAGGCCACTCCATTTTGCTTTGTCATTGGATCAGCAGTTTCAGTGATATAGAGAATTCTTCCCAACAGGGACGCATCTATTCTGCAACTTACAGAGTTAGAAAGTTGTGTGGGGAGCAGAGATGTTAAGTAACTTGCCCAGGATAGCACAGTGATGACACCTTAAAGGAAGGACTGAACCCAGGGCTTCCTGTCTTGGAGGGCAGTTCTGTAGACACCAGACCATGCTTATTTAGTAAATTGTTAGGGGTAGTTACATGGCATAGTAGATAAGAGTGCCATGGACTCAGCAAGACTCACTTTCATGAGTTCAAATCTGGCCTCAGATTCTATCTGTGTGACCCTTGGCAAGACACTTCACCCCGTTTGCCTCAGTTTCCTCATCTGTCAGATGAGCTGGAGAAGGAAATGGTAAAGTACCCCAGTATCCTTGCCAAAAAAACCACAAATGGGGTTATGAAGAATCAGACACAACTGAAAAATGGCTGTAAATAAAGTAAACATTGCTATATGCTGAATGAAAGAATCAATCAATGAATACTGGGGTCTTTTTTTTAAGTTTGGCAATGAATGTTAACACACAGGCACCTCCTCCAGTTGTAAGCCTGAGTGACAATTATGCACTCCTCAAAGGAAGTTCCTCCAAAAGCATAGACCAGCAGTTCTTAAGCTGGAGTCTGTGACCTGTTTTTTTTTTCTTTTACTATTTTGATAACTGTATTTCAACATAATTGGTTTACTTGGTAATTCAATACATTTAATTTTATACATTTAAAAAGATTATTCTGAAAAGAAGTCTATAGGCTTCACCAGACTGCCCCAGGGATCCAGGACATAAAAATAGCTCATAACCCCTATTCTAGAGATAGACCTGAATTTGTCCTGTTAGTTATTTCAAGTGGCTTATCTCTATAGTATAGAAATTAGAACAGATTGCATCCTTCCTAGGGGTCTTACTGTGATTCAATTCAATTAAATTCACCAAGCATTTCTTAAGAGGCCACTCTGTGTCAGACACTTTCCTGGTTACCGGGATAAAGAAAGAAAGAAAAAACCCACAAATATTCCCTGCTTTAAGAAACACCGTGGGTTCAGATAAATAAATACAAAACATATGCAAAGTAACTTCAGAGAAAGTATTGCTAATGAGGGATGGGGAAGGAAGGTCCAGTATAAGAATTGGCCAGTGTCTAGAGATCCCCTCTGCCCATATTTCTGTCATAGTCTTTTTAATGAAAATAAAATCTCTCCTCTATCTGCATCATGCATCATAAACACTCACTATCCTTCCCACTCTTGCTAATACTTACATTCTTGAAAGATTTTCTTGGACTACAGCCAGGAATCCCATCTAGATAAAAATCTGTAGTCTATTCTGTTCATGGTAGGTGTTTGCTGAATTGAAAACTGATTCATAGCCCCAATCAGATAACCAACAGCTATTTATTAATCATGTACCATGCACCAGAGCTATGGTGGGTACTCTGGCAAGAATAGGGACTGGACTTATGATTTAATTAACACAGAGAACTCTGATCAGAATCCTCTGTCTCACAATATTGTACAATGTTCAGCTGTGAATGACTTAGCTCTTCTCTTCAATACAATGATCCAAGACAATTCTGAAGGACTCATGATGAAAAATGCTCTCTGCTTCCAGAGAAAGAACTGATGGAGTTTGAAGGAGTACTTTTTTCACTTACTTTATTTTTCTTACTTTTTTCTTCTTTTGCAATATGGCTAATATGGAAATATGTTTTGTGTGATTTCACATGCGTACCTGATATCACATTTCTTGTCTTCTCAAGGGGAGGTAGAAGGGAGGGAAAGAATTCAGAACTCAAAATTTTTTAAAGCAAATGTTAAAAATATATCAATAATAATTTTTAAAAAAAAAATTCTTTGTCTCCCAAAGTAGATTGGCACTTATGTGAAACTTATAGCCTTAGACAGTTGCTTAGAGTTAAGCATGCAAGGTTAACATGACTTGCCCATGACTAATATATATCAGAACTAGAACTTGAACTCATTTCTGTCTTCATGGTTTCAAAGCAAGATCTCTATCCACTAAGGTATTCTCCCTCTCAGGTTCTATGGGTTCAAAAACAAAAAAGAAGCAGTCCCTGATTTCAAGGAGCTTACATTCTACCTTCCAGAAAGTAAGGTAACTGGAAATATGGCAGGAGGTTAATAGAGTGGGAGATGAAATGAGCACCCAGCAGTGTCCTAAACACTGCAAACATCCAGAGGCAGAGGCACCTCCCAGACTGAAGGATAAAAGCCAAGTGTATGGCCGCGCATGGTGATGTTTCCTTGATCTCTTCACATGCTGTTCCCCCAACCTTCTGAGCATGTGTTATTGAATCAAAAATAAATGTAGAGTTGGGATGGATCTTAGAGACCACTTCATTTAACAAATGAGAAATCTGAGAGCCAGAGAATTTACTCATAGTCCTCCTCCTAGCTGTGATGTGTTATGTGGGCATGAGTGTTACTCATAATATGATGTAATAAAATAATATGAAAATAGTATTCTAACAATAATAAGGAGCTCTAGAAACATTCAGACAGATAGGACTATAAATAATGGGGTTTGTGTAGTCTCCATCAAAATTATGGCCTGAACCTATTATGTTCCAGAAATTTTCAGTCCCCCAGTAGGCAGCCTGGATATTGCCCATATGGCCAAATAAGAGACCTTCTAAGGCAGGGGTGGGGAACCTGGGGCCTCAAGACCACATGTGGCCCTGTAGGTCCTCAAGAGTGGCCCTTTGACTGAATTCAAACTTCACCAAACAAATCCTCTTAATAAAAGGATTTGTTCTGTAAAACTTGGACTCAGTCAAAAAATCGTACCCAAGGACCTAGGAGGCCACATGTGGCCTTGAAAGGCTGCAGGTTCCCCACCCCTGTTCTAAGGCCTAGCTCTAAAAGCTAAGTAAAGGGTTTTATTGCTTGTTCCTTCCTGTTCAAGTTTGAGCTCTGTGATAATTTTGGTTCTGAATCAGATTCCAAGGGGTTCATGAGCAGAACTGAGCTTGGCAGGCACAGGGCTTCCCCACTCATGGGCACCTGGAATTATAGAGATGGTCTGTCTATTCTTGGTAACCTGTTCCATACCTACTCAAGTGGTGGTTGTATTTGCAAAAAAAAAAAAAATGCCTTATCAAGAAGAACACCTAATTAGCATTAAAATAGGACTATCTTTAAAATAAACTACAACAGTTAAACCTCCTTAAGCCAGGACATGCTTTTACCAGGATAGTTTCTTCCATGAACTTTTTTAAGCTTTCAAAAGTCATTGGGTCATTTGAGAAAACAGGGAAATGAGACATCAGCGGTGCCTGCATGGAAAATACTTGTGTGGTTGTTGTTGAAGCACAGTTCATGCTTCGATAGGCTCATCCTAGGTGCCAGAATCACTTAAATATTAAAGCCTCATCTATTTGTCTTAGGGAATCTTACTGTGCTATGTATTTGGTGGACCAGGCTGACTCTCCAATTCTCACATTGCCCATGAGTATTTATTCTTATTCCCATAAACATAATATCTCAATGTAATGAAATTTGGGGGGGTGCGGTTTGGAGGGGGACAGGTCTGGACTTATAATTTCATTGGCATAGGGAACTCCCAGTGAGAAAATTCTCTCTACTAATCCAGATCTTCAACGGTCCTTTGACTTGCCATCTTATAGAGTTTCCTAGAGGACCTAAGTGGTCATTCATCCACCAATTCCTTCTCTTACCCCATATTTATTAGTCATGTGCAATGCTTTCAGATGTTTCATATGAGATAAAAACATAAATAGGAAACAGTCCCTTCCTTCGAGGAGTTGCCAATTCACTAGGGGAGATAAGAGGTCAATATAGTAAATATAACATGAATGGGATAAACTATAAATTAGAATATAAATGCTCGACAGTATAAAGTTATTCAATATTAAATGAGGAAGAAAAGACTTATGACTGGGAGAAGTGGCCTCCTCAAGAGGTACAAGTTTACTATCACTGGAAGTATTTAAACAGAGGCTGGATCACCACTTGTCAGGGGGAATGATTGTTGAGTTGTGGGTTGTTTTGGGACCCACTGATTTTGTGAATCAAGGAAGACTATTCAGGGAAAAGTGGCCTTTGAGCTTTGACCTTGAAATATGGGTTAAAGTCATAAGCGTTTATGAAGTGCTTGCCAGGTACCAGGCACTGTGCTAACCGATGGGGAGAAATGCAAAACAATCAAGCAAACCTTTCTGTAAGTAAAACAATTAAGGAATAGGAAACAACAGGAACAAAGATCAAAGTGAGAAGTCAGATGATAGGCTCAGGAAAAGAGTGTTGTCCATAGAGCACGTGTCAGCCCCTCTTTTGCCTTTACCCTGACCCCCAGTGATTGCTGGCTGGCCTATCTCATAGATACAAGGCACTCTGACACTTGAAATACTGAATAGGAGGCCTTGAATGAATGTTTACTTGTTTATACATAGAGCATGCTTTAAAGACTAGAGACTTTCATTCAGGAAGGTCAAATCAGAAATTCAGACTGTGAACACACTTTGGCTACTTTGTTCTCTGTATGAGCTCATGACCACACGAGCAGGGGCATGTTCCTCAGAGCTCAGTGAAGGTCATGAGAGACAAGGTCCCTATCTCTATGAGAACAGACCTGAAGTCAGACATAGGGGATGACTCACTGTTTTTCTCCGTCTTCTTGTTCTCCCTTCTTGGCCCTCTCAACCAACTACAATGCTCAAAGATACCATGACATAAAACTGGTAATGAAGATAACACGTAACACCTTGTCTTCCCCCACAAGTCACTGTCCCCTAGATTGTTTGGGAAGTAAGGAGGACTGACCAGCAAACACCAGATGTGAGACCTTTCCTGTATAAAAGGGGAAAATGGGGAAACCGTCTTTGGAACAGCTAGCCACAATTGTGCTGGATGAGAACTTGAAAATATATAGCCTCTTCCCCTCATTACATCAGTCTTCCTAAGGGCATACCTGGTTGTAAAGAACATCTTCCAACAAATCTATTTATATTTGAGCTCTCTCTTTTCCTCCTCTCTAAAGTGAACCATGATTTATCAGACAATCACTCATATGGAGGTGTATTTACTACCACAAGTAGGAATCAAAATGAGCAGGAGACTCTAATCGATTCCTTTCATTTTAAGGAAAAAAAAGTCCTGGGGCAGCTAGGTGGCCCAGTGAGTAGAGCACCAGCCCTTAAGTCAGGAGGACCTGAGTTCAAATCAGACCTCAGACACTTGACACACTTACTAGCTGTGTGACCTTGGGCAAGTCACTTAACCCCAATTGCCTGCCAAAAAGGAAAAAGAAAAAAAGTCCTGTCAATCTTCAGAAATAGTATTGATTCAAACTAGTGCCAGGAGTGGAGCTACTTCAACATGATAAGAGGTAGTGTCAGGTAAGACAGAAAAAGTGGCTTGGAACCAAGTTGGAAAGGGGAAGGGGGAAAGGGAAGGAAACAAGCATTTATTAAGCACCTACTATGTGTCAGGCACTATGCCAAGCACTTTACAAATATTTCTCATTTGATACTAAAAATAACTCTAGGATGTAGGTGCTATTATTATCCTCATTTTACAGTTGAGGAAACTGAGGCAGACAGTTTTTAAGTGACTTGCCCAGGGCCACATAGCTAATAAGTGTCTGAGGTCGGATTTGAACTCAGATCCTCCTGACTTTAGATTCAGTGCTCCATCCATTGCACCGTTGAGCTGCCAGGAATTTGCCCTTTAATAGAGAACAGGGAGACAATGAAGGCTTTGAGGCTCTAGGCCGATATGATGATAATGATGATTGACAATCATAACATTAAGTTACATTTGTATAGACATTTAAGCTTTACAAGGTGTTTTCCTCATGATAACCCTGAATAGTGTGATCAAAATGACCAGACAAGCCGGACCATATAAAATGGAGCAAGAAGGGCCAAGGAGAAAGGATACTCATTAGGAGACTACACTAATAATCAAGACATGAGATAAGGAGGACCTGAACTAGGCTGGTGGTGTTGGGAAGAGCAAGGAGGGCATGAATTCAAGAGATCTCCATGAGAAAGATAAGAAGGAATAGCACCCAAGAAATGTATGATTAGAGGAGAATATGGGTTAGTCTTATAAAGAGAGCAAGACAGTTCAAGTGCTGCCCTAGAACAGACAGAATGTTAGAAAGTCTAGAACAGTACTCCCCTTGTAGTGGTTTTATGAAGCTTCAAGAGGTTTGAGACAATGATCGAAGGGTTTCACACTAAAAATCATTCAAAGGGGCATTAAGCAGTAGACAATTGCAAAATACTGTGAATAGTATTTTAAATTACACTGGGGATTCACAATACATATTTTTGGTTGTTTGTTGAAAGAGCTTCAAGAAACAAAAAGCATTGAGAACCACTGGCCTAGAGGAAGACCTCATCCATTAAGTAGATCCTCTCTGGAGGATTAATGAGAAGATATACACAAGAGTGGTACAGAATGATCAAGCATGAGTGGTGTGCAGTCTGTATTGTGGGAGACAATATGTACCTTTCTGATGAGATCATTGATGCTTTTAAATATTTTAATATTACCAAACTGTGCATACTCTTTGCCTCACCCCTACTACTACCAGGCCTCTACCTCAGAGAAAGGAAAAATATCTGTGTGTACAAAAATATGTGCATCAGCTCTTTTAATGGTAGTCAAAAATTGGAAACTAAGACAGTGTCCTCTTATTGGGGAATGGTTACACAAATTGTAGCATATGAATGTATCAGAATAGTATGGTACCATAAGAAATAACGAAATGGGCATTTATCCTTAATCGACATAGATTCAGTTCCAATTTTTGGCCTGGAAAGAACTTTTACATTCTAATTCTGTCATAAAATCTACTAAATCTTCCTGTTTCTGTGTTATGCAATCTGCAAATATGATAAGCCTGCCATCTACTCCTTCATCCAAGCCATTAACAAAAACACTGATGAGAACAGGGAGAGAGCACTTAAGACTCCACGAGAGACCGCCCTCTAGGTTAACTCTGATCCATTAGTTGCTACACTTTGGGGCTGATCATCCAACAGGTTCTGAATCCAATTAACTGTACTGTTGTCCAGGCCAGATTTTTCTATCTTGTCAACAAGGCAATCATGAGACTTTGTCAAATGGCTCACTAAAATCCAGACATTATGTATGCAGTAACTGCCGCATCCCCTCAATGGACTATAATTTAGACTCTCAAGAGAGTAAATGAGGTTTATCTGGTATGACTATTGAAAAAAAAGTTTTACTAATGTCTTTTTTTGCATCACAGTCATGTCCAGATATACCACCTCCGATAACACTAACCATGCAAGGAGGCAAAAAAATGTTTAGGCGAAACCAACCCAAACAGCAAACACATCTGGAAGCATCTGCAGCTGTGCCCACAGTTCCCTAGCTCTCTAAGGAAAGGAATAGGTTCATTTCCTTACCTCTTCTCCAAGACCAAGATTAGTCATTCTAATTACACAGTTTACAGCTTCATTTTAGTGGGGTTTTTTTCATTTACATTAGTATAGTCATTTTGCATATTGTTTTCCTGATTCTGCTTATTTCATTCTGAAGACAAAAAATATTAATCACATCCTTTACAGACCATAACATAAAACAGAAATTAATTCAGGGAACACAAGCAAAAGATATAGTTCTAAATGTAGTGTAGGTAATAATATCCTCTCTAATGAGTACGTCAAAGAACAAATTACGGGAACAATTAGCAACTGTGTAAGAAGGAACATTAACAATAAGACAACATACTGAAAATTTGGGGATTCAGCCAAAGCATGCATAGAACTACAGGGAAGAGAGATCTAGAGTTGGAGGAACCATCAGAGGTTTTCTAGTCTAACCCGTTCATTTTACATATAAGAAAAATGACACCTGGAAAGGTGAAGAGATTTTCCCAGGGTGACACAGGGCAGCAAGGAGTGGAGACAGGATTATCAACGCCAGAGTCAACTTGTAACAGGTAAGACAGCAAAGGATTGAAGGTCTGCGTAAAAGACCTAGAATATAGAAGACAAATCCAGTTCTTTCTCCCAGTCAAGGAAATGGCAAATCACTCCAGTATCTTTGCCAAGAAAACCCCAAATGGGCTCATGGAGAGTTGGATGCTACTGAAACAATTGAACAACATACCAATCAAGCCTCACATTTGTGATGTTCATAATGTTCCTACCTTTAAGAATAGACCTGTCATAACCCAAAGTCATCCACCTATAGCTTCCAAATCTTCTATCACTTTGATGTTATGGCCAATCATTCTTGTGTCATCTAGCTGATGGTACAGTAGATAGAGCACTGGGTCTAGAGTTAAGAAGACCTGAATTAAAATCTAGTTTCAGATACTCACTAGCTGTGCGACCCTGAGCAAGTCACTTAACTCTGTTTACCTCAGTTTCCTCATCTGTCAAATGGAGAAAACAGCAGCACCTACTTCCCAGGGTTGCTGTGAAAATCAAATGAGAAAATATTTGTAAAAAGCACTTAGCATAGTGCCTGGCATGTAAGAGACACTATATAAATGCATATTCCCTTCCCTTCTTTTTTAATGTCTAAGCTCAGGAGCTTTCCCACTGAAGTCACAATTTTACAAATCTCCAGTTACTGGCTGGTCAACGTTGGCAATCTTTAAGTCTAGCTAGTGGGTAAAATGAAGCCATCTTCTCCCCTTTTGTCTCTACGTCATTCTTGGACTCAAATGCGCCTTCAATAGAAGTGATCTTCTCTACAAGAAAAAAATCAAGATATTCACCACACACATTTTCATACCATCATTGAAAATAGGTTGAAAGTATTATGAGCCATTTCCCAGCACAACCAAAGAGTTACTTACTTGAGCTTTTTGCCCCAATTATTGCAATTAAGTGGCGATCTATAGCTTGAACAGTTTTACTCATTTTCCCCACAAACTGGAGAAGAAGGGGTATCATGTATAAGGCAAGGATGAATTGGAATAAAAAAAAGATAAACTGGAATGAGTCTAGTGCCTGGAAAAGCCCACAGGCTTATATTTTAACATCAACAAAGCAGATTGTCTCAATAATCTCTTGTACATCTTGTCCAGTGGTGGTACAGTTTTGCTGTAGCACTTCTGTTCTTTTTAACAGTCTTCTGTTTGACTGGGATTTCCAAGTCTTCTACTGAAATCTTATGAAATCTTCTCCATTTCTGCACATTACACAAGCCCGCCCTCCTCCAAGGAAACAAGAAAGGAAATGCGCATTTATTAAGCACCTACTATGTGCCAGGGATTGTGCTGAGTGCTTCACAAAAAGGGTCTCATTTGTTCTCACAGTAATTCTAAGATGTAGATGCTATTATGATCCCTATTTTTACAGTTGAGAAAATGGAGGCAGACAGATGTTAAGTGACTTGCTCAGGGTCACACAACTAATTAGTGTCAGAGGCCAGATTTGAACACAGATCTTCCTGACTCCAGGCCCAAGGCAGAAAGAATCTAAGCAACAAGAAAAGCATCAGACAGTTTTGTTTGCTTGAAGTGCCTGCATGTGCTAAGTCAAAGTCCAAATAATGTGCCTTTCATTGCTTCTTTACATTTTATCTGAACCCTGCACTTGCAGACAGCAGATGCACCATTAAAACAGGCGTCTCTGATCAATTTTGAGAATGCCAGGGTCATTAACTGGTCAAAAAGAGCTTGAATATCAATTGCTAATCCCCAAATAGACACAAACTGCACTGTGTTTTTCATCGTCAACTGAACATGGTGACCACGGTCAGTAGGGTCAGTAGTGTCACCGTCAACTGAGACATTTTTCCTTTTAGTGAAAACACAATCTTTTGCAGCACAATGTTGTATGAATCCACAATAAAATGATTTTGAATGTGATTACTCAGATAGGGGACGTTTTAAGGATATGGTTGTGCATTGCTTTGCTGTTATGGAACCACTTTTTGGAGCCTCTTGACAAGATATAGAAATAATCCTTTTTCAAAACTTTCAATTTTTTCATTGTGACACACAAAAGTCCTCGACCTTTTCCCAAACCCTTCAATTATGGCATGGTTCCTCGCGCAAGACAGATAAGTCTGCTTCACTTCACCCAACAATAACATAGCAATGGGTTTCCCCTCAGTAAAACTCAACCAAAAGAAAAATTCAGTATGCGAGATTTCAGCAGCTGTTTTTCTTTTAAACATTCATTAGCCCTGTGACTGTTTCTGAATCCCTTATCAATTAATGTTAGATGACTATGACCTTTGGTTGCTGCTTCATTAGAGAAGAAACAGCAGTAAAAACAAAATACCCTGTCCCCTCTGGATATTCTAATCATCTAGTCTTTTTCATTCAAAATGGATTAAAAACTTCTTTTTCTTATTCTTTATTTTACTTCTAGGAAACACACTCAATCTAGGCTGATAAAAAAGCCTCTACATAACCACGATTAACATTCTAATTTTTTTAAGAATATCACAGATGAAGTCATCACATGGAACATTTGATAGCTTTGAACAGGGAAGGGAAGACAGATCTTGTTGCTACGGCTGCTTTCTCAAATTCTGAAACTAGTAATAGCATCCCCTTCATGTAATTTCTTAATAAAGAGGCCCAAGGTATTTACATTACTATCAGCACACTCATTATAATTCATTTTGTCTGCTTAGTCTCTTATCTTAACATCAAACCAATTCATATTTTAAAATTAATAGGACTTGAATTAAAATATAAAGTCGCTGGCTTGTTAGACTATTTCAGTAAAAGACATGAGAAAAAGATTATCAGTATTGTAGACATTGTGACACTTGTTGTAGACACTGTTGCACCTGAAATGGCTGGTTTTTTCTAGAACAGAGAGAAGGGGAAGGAGGAGTGATGGTAGTATAGTATTTTAGTGGTAGAGACTCATTGTGCCCATGAATGTTGTCTATATATTTTTGTAATGCTAATTGTATAAAATAATATTCTATATTCTAACTAAAAGAAGGCATCATGCCCTATTAAAATAAATTCAGGAAAGAAATTTCTGAGACTATAGGGTATGTGCTTGGCCCTACCTACCATACACTGCATACATGCCAATGATTTTAGTAGCATTTAAGGTTCCTTCCATTTTCAGAAATGAAAATGGAAAACTGACAGCCATTGGTAATAAGTTTAATCCTATAGTTCTTTGACTCTTCTATTTTGGGCCTCACCTGGAACTTAGCTTCCCCGGCCATATTAAATAGGAATTTAATATGCTATCCTTCACTATGTGAGAAGAAAATGAAATCCACTTTTGCAGAAGGAATAAAAAAGCAAGCAGTCTGAACACACTGGTGGTTCAAATAATATTATTACCTGACATTTGTGCTGGGCTCTAAGGTTTTAAAAATACTGCATGTGTGTGAGTGAGTGAGTGTGTGTGTGTGTGTGTGTGTGTGTGTGTGTGTGTGTGTATGACCATGGGCAAGTCACTTAACTTTGTTTGCCTCAGTTTCCTCTTCTGTAAAATGAGCTGGAGAAGGAAATGGCACACCACTCAGTGTCTCTGCCAAGAAAACGCCAAATGGGATCACTATGAGTCAGACATGACTGAACAACATATATTCGTTATATATAAATATCTATATATATATGTATATATAGGTAATACATTTTTATATAAAGAATATATATTCTCCAACTGGACTCTTGCAATCACCTCTCAGAAATTATTATGCCCATTTGACGGATGAGTCAATTAAGAGGTTAAATGATTCCCCCATGGTCACACAAGTAATGAGTGGTGAAGGCAGGATTTGAAACATAAGCACCTTCAAACTGTGAGCGCCTTACTTTGTCCATTATTCTGCAATGCATCTGTACTTCCTTACTTTTGAAGAGAAATAGATATCTACCTTAAAAAGATGAAGAACGCCTTCTGTTCTTTAAGATAGTGCTGTGATCATTGCCCTGGATGGTGCAATGTGGGTCCTGAAGTTTCAAGAAAATCCTGCTTTCAGATTTTTGACACCTTGAGCGCTCAAAATGTGCAGCTAGGCTATAACAGGAGCTTATCTGCATGATGGCCGCGTCAGCTAAAAATGCTAATGAGGCTTCATATGTGATTTTGGGAGAGAGAAGGGAGAAGAAAAGGGGCTGTATTGACTTTTGAAAATAAAGCTTCAGCTCATTTGTTTGTTCTCTGATCCCCATGCCAGTGTTAGCCATGGTTCAGAAATAATAACACCAGTTAATGCGTTTACACACCTCGGGAAAAGGTTACAATTATCATGTCACTGACATCAAACCAGCCTGCTGAGCACAATTAGGTTTGAGGAGTGACAGGGTTTTAGCCAGGTGCTAAAAAGCATCAGAGGATGTTAGCAACATATTTGCCCATCAGCACTGTCCTGGGCAAGTTTAGTTAGGTCTTTTATTTAGAAATTGCCAAAGCAAGCTCCAGTCATAAAGGACCGGATTGCAGTTGGGTTGTTTGGTTTTTTTGTTTTGTTTTGTTTTTTTTGGTGGAGGGGGTGTTAAAAGAAGGGATGGCTAATTGTTGCACATTGAAATAACTGGTTCCCCTTTTCCCCAGTTGGCAGTGATCTTACTAATCTACCATCTGATGACTATGCACCCAATTATGTAAAAGAAGTTCGTTTCAAGCAAGCAGATTAAGTATCGTCTGTCTGTACCACCCAATTCACCATCTCCCTGCCAGCAGCCATGCTGGCAATCTAGGAGAAACTCCAGTTATTAAGAAGCACAGAATAGCCACATTGTAATCCTGCTCCAACTAGGCATTAAATGCCTCCATCTAGGATGGTAGGGTTAAGGCCGACGAGCTGGGAAGATGCTATTGATCTGCCCTTGCTCGTCCTTGTCAGTGGGAAGAGGCTCTTTGACAGGTATTACATTTATTTCAAAAGGGAAAATACAAAACCTGGCCATAGTTGCACATCTCTGCCCATAGAAATGAGTGAGATTGGCTTGATAATGTCCCTCAGATGCCAGTCTTGTTTGGCTGAAATACCACATTGAAAGGTCCCTGCTCTCCCGTCAATGCATCACTTCTGATTGCCACCATCCTCATATCTGGTTCCGCTCCTATTTCAAACCTGTCATTAGTGCTCGAGATGAGCTGGCACATTTCCAAGCTGAACTCAAGCAATTTTTTCCCCTTTTTTCCTGCCTGCCTTAATAAAACAAGAAGCAAGAGAAAATGAGTTATTTAAAATTTCTTTAGAAAATCAAGACAAGAGGATCAAATGAAAGGTTAAGAAAAATACAGTAGGACTCTCAGGTGAATACACCTTTCTTCTCAGGAGCTCTTCATAAGACACAGTTAGTTTTCTTTTTCTACCACCCAGGGGATGTCAATGGCAAGAAATACTCACCTAAAAAGAGTGCCTGAATGGTCCAGGACAAGAAGAAAGTGTTGTATCAGATTGAACTTGACACACTTGGGAACCCCAATTCTATGACTGAGAAGCAAGAGCCTGGGCAAGGTCAAAGGGACCCAGATGACCTTTGTCCACAGGATGCTTTAATTGCACACAAGACCAAACCACATCCTCTTGCCCCAGAAAATAATGTTCATAATAATGATAGCTTCTGTAATGGCAAGCAAAGTGAGATTTTTTGTTTTGCTCTTTTTTCTCTTGGAGTTCTAGTGCTTCTCAGCACTAAGGTAATCAAGTGCCTTTGACTAAGTCTTGCCTTTGTTTGAATGAAGAGTCTTTGATTGAATCAAGAGTCTTTGATGACCTGCTTAAGTCACAAGAAAGCCTAAGTCACATGAGTTTGATCGACATGGTTGTGAAACCCTCTGTGGGCTGACCCTGAAGAAGTGTATATATACTCTGAGGTTAGCATTTTACTTTGGGCACTCACTCATCGGAAAAGCATTCATGTGATTTGGCCAGATGAGACTCTGGATATCCATTAAGGAGCCTCCTGGCTTCGAAAACCCAGATGTTGGTGCTTCTCTCTCTGGTAACTATGTATGTATTGCTATGGTCAGACAGAAGCCCATCTGTTGATTTGTATTATTTTCTGTGTTTGTAATTTCTGTTTGTATTTGCTCTGAAATTCAGGATGCTGACTTTTCCCCCAGAACCAAGGGAATGATATATGTATGTTTAATTAAAGTAAGATCATAAACCCCTTAAAGTTGCTTTCCTTAGAAAAGCAGATCAAAGAACCTGTGCTAGGAGCCCTCCTATGTGCTGTTGTTATTGGCTCTACACCTCCACAGCAGCTGCAAGCAATATTGTCAATGAAGCCTACCTAACATCTTCATTCATAGGACCGTATACCTAAGTCCAGATGGGATCTCAGCTGTCCAATCCCTTCATTTTATCTATGAGGAAAGAGACCCAAGAAGCTTAAGTGACTTGTCCAAGGTCACACAGATAGTATCAGAGGTAGGATTTAAACCTAGGTCTTCTGACTCCAGAGGTAGAATGGTTTTTACAAAACATTTTGGTTGATTCATCCCAAGTCAGTTGATCCATTCATTCAATGGCATGAAAGAACAGTCATTTTTTTCAAGCTTCCTTCCTAGCCACACCTGGAGGACCTGTACTAGGCCAGGCTAATTGGATAGGCTCTACTACCTTGGAGACAAAAGATGAGTAAGAGATAAGAAAAGGCCAAGTGTTTTTCCTTCCTCTCTCCATGCACATATGCATAGTCTCCCAGAGCCCGTCATGGGGATGCCATTTTCCCTCACTGGTTTCCACAATTTAGTACATTTTTTCCAACCCTCATTGCCACTGGATTACATTCTCCTCATATGTGAAAGTTCTATCTGTCTACACACTTACAAGTCATGTATCCACTTAAGGATAAATTATGGGAATTCTTAAAGCAAATTAGCATTTTCCCCCCCTGGTTTATGCAATGAATACTTTCCATGCTAGCTTACTTTACCCCTGATTTTAAGTTACTTTTGAGTGACAGTGATGGTTAAATGACATGGAGAGAAACAAAAAGAGAGAAGAAAGGGTTGGGAAGAAGACTACAGGGCAGCAAATTGGAACTTGCCTCATTTATAACTGAACATATTTTATTCCAGACTATAGGGCAGCAAAGAGCAAATCAGAGGAAAAGCAGTTAGAGCAAGAGAAATGAGATAGGGGGAAAAAAGGAGGATCCCTCCACCCTGCCAAAAAATAGTAGTAAATTCATAAGAAGAAAGAGAAAGCCAGTATAGCCAAGGTGCTGATAGGATTTTCTCCTATAACACCATGGGCCTGAGAAATAGGGACTAGTTGGGAAAATAGCGAGCATTACTGAACAATGAGACCGCCAGTCTTGCAGCAGATTCAGAAAGAATTCAGGAGTCATGGCACTGATCAGCAGTGATGCAGCAACAGCAATACTGATGGCCAGGACGTGGGCTGTGGGTACCTACAATAAGCAGAATACAGAAGTTTAGACAATCTGGCTAAATGGGGCAAACCCACAGGAGGGCATGTGGGACCAGGCCACTGAGTTCTGCAGGCATTCCCTGCTCCTAAGTTCCACCTGCACTACTGACACTGACTTTTACAATATTATTAGTTCATTTATGTGAGGGACCATCTGAGGACAGAGAAGGATGCTAGCCCTGTTTGCTTGCTACCTCATCCTCAGAGGCCAAACCTATTTCTGTTCTTTGCATGTTGGAGTAAAATATGGTTGGCTATAAATGAGGCAAGTTCCAGTGTTCCCAGAGAGAGACTTTGTGGAGAGGTGAATGCAAGAAGCTATCCAAAAGTGAACCCAGTCTGACTGCCAAAAGTGAAGGAGTTCAGGTACAGCCACTAGACACCCCAGTTATACTAGGATGGTGAGAAAAGGAAAACAAAAAAGATCTCTCTCTTCTAATCCTCTCCTCAGGGGCCTGCTTATAGCAAGAGAGCAGAAGTTAAAAAGGCCTTATCCTGATGTTCCCAAGATAAGATGTTGGCAAGAGCAGGGTCTGATCCCAGGCTCAGGCTGTTCCTTTAACTCAAGGTTCCATGAATTTTTCAGACACTGGATCACCTATTTATTATCAGAGTTGGAGCTTGGGCTCAAGTTATATTAATCCCCTGAGGGGAGAGAGAGAGAAAGAGGCCTTGACTCTCTATGCTGGGCAAGAGGATGTTCTTGTAGGAGTTGTCCTTGAATCACTGTCCTGAAGGCCATCAAATTAGCTGAAACCTGACTCAAAAGAACCCTAAATGCATTTGTTCTGTTACTCAACTCTTGGAAGTGACAGCAGAAGGATGAAGGGGGTCACTCTAAGCAAGCTGGTACTTGCATGTAGAAAATACTTAAAGTCCAGCTTAATGAGAGGAGCTACACCTGGAGAAAGCAGATGCTACAGGCCAAACAGAAAGCAATATGGCATCTACTTCAATACTGGGTGTCTGAGTAAATATTTCAGAAACGGTTCTTTGCATCCTATTCCATGAAAAATAAACAAATTTCCAACAGAGAGGCTCCCTTTTGAGGGGTACACCCTCCTGACTGCCTGGGCAATGTGAGTGCTAAATGTCTGGAGCTGCGAGTAGCTTCACAGAAGTCTGAGCAGAGAAAAAAAGTGGTAAGTCCAAAGTCAAACAATGGTTCACTGAATTCGTCATTCCCATGCTCAAGAATCTCAGCTGCTCTCTATTGTCTTAAGATAAAATACAGACTGCAGAACCCACAAAACAGCAGAGGGAAACAGGGCTCCAGCTCAGGACAGCCTGGATGGTCTATGAGTGAGGTCTATCCCACATGAAGCTGGACGCTGGGAGTTGGGAGTGGAGCAGAGCAGAGCCCAGCATGAGCGGCTCAAACCAACCAGACCAGGAGCTGTGCGGATCGGGCCATAGCACCCTGAATCAGTGGGTTGCGGCAGTTACCAGACTTCTCAGCCCACAAACCCCAAAGACAACAGAGAAGGTTAGTGGGAAAAGCTGCGGGAGTGGAAGGAGTTTGTGGTTCAGCCACCTCCCCTGGGGCAGCGGAGGTGGGGCAGCTACAGCTGTTGTTGCTTCCGGCCCCAGGCCCACCTGGTGGGAGGAATTAAGTGGAGGATCAGTACAGGAGTGCACAGCCTGCTGAAGATCTAAGCCCAGTCCGGGTTGGGGGGTTCTTGGGGAAGGAGGAGTGCTGGTGTGGCAGAGCTGGCGTATCCCCCCCAAATGTGGAACATAGAACTATTTAGTCTACAAGCAGTCATACCCCACTGAAAAACTCAAGGGTCAAGTTAGTTGGTTGGGAATATGGCCAGGCAGTGAAAACGCACCCAGATTCAATCTCAGACTTTGGATTCTTTCTTTGGTGACAAAGAAGACCAAAACATATAGCCTAAAGAAGTCAACAAAGTGCAAGAGCCTACACCAAAAGCCTCCAAGAAAAACATGAACTGATCCCAGACCATGGAAGAGCTCAAAAAGGATTTGGAAAAGCAAGTTAGAGAAGTAGAGGAAAAATTGGGAAGAGAAATGAGAAGGATGCGAGAAAACCATGAAAAACAAGTCAATGACTTGCTAAAGGAGAACCAAAAATATACTGAAAAATACACTGAAGAAAACAACACCTTAAAAAATAGACTAACTCAAATGGCAAAAGAGCTCCAAAAACCCAATGAGGAGAAGAATGCCTTGAAAGGCAGAATTAGCCAAATGGAAAAGGAGGTCCAAAAGACCACTGAAGAAAATACTACCTTAAAAATTAGATTGGAGCAAGTGGAAGCTAGTGACGTGATGAGAAATCAAGATATTATAAAACAGAACCAAAGGAATGAAAAAATGGAAGACAATGTGAAATATCTCATTGGAACAACCACTGACCTGGAAAATAGAGCCAGGGAAGATAATTTAAAAATTATTGGACTACCTGAAAGCCATGATAAAAAAAAAGAGCCTAGATATCATCTTTTAAGAAATTATGAAGGAGAACTGCCCTGATATTCTAGAGCCACAGGGCAAAAAAGAAATTGAAGGAATCCACCAATCGCCTCCTCAAACAGATCCCAAAAAGAAATCTCCTAGGAATATTGTCGCCAAATTCCAGAGCTCCCAGATCAAGGAGAAAATACTACAAGCAGCCAGAAAGAAACAATACGAGTATTGTGGAAACACAATCAGAATAACCCAAGATCTAGCAGCTTCTACATTAAGAGATCGAAGGGCTTGGAATACGATATTTTGGAAGTCAATGGAGCTAGGATTAAAACCTAGAATCACCTACTCAGGAAAAATGAGTATCATGCTCCAAGGCAAAATATGGATTTTCAATAAAATAGAGGATTTTCAAGCTTTCTCAGTGAAAAGACCAGAACTGAATAGAAAATTTGACTTTCAAACACAAGAATCAAGAGAAGCATGAAAAGGTAACAAGAAAGAGAAATCATAAGGGACTCACTAAAGTTGAACTGTTTTGTTTACATTCCTACATAGAAAGATGATGTGTATGATTCATGAGACCTCAATATCATAGTAGCTGAAAGGAATATGCATATATATATATGTTTATGTAAATATATATTTATATAAGTGAATGTGCATGTATGTATATATGTATGTGTGTGTGTGTGTATATATATATACACATACATGTATATATATATATATATATATATGTAGAGAGAGAGAGAGAGAGAGAGAGCGGACACAGGGTGAGTTGAAGATGAAGGGAAGATATCTAAAAGAAATAAAATCAAATTAATGGATGAGAGAAGACTATATTGAGAGAGGGAGATAGGGAGAGATAGAATGGGGTGGATTATCTCACATAAAGGTGGCAAGAGGAAGCAGTTCTGTGGGAGGAGGGGAGAGGGCAGGTGAGGGGGGAATGAGTGAATCTTGCTCTCATCAAATTTGGCCTGAGGAGGGAATACCATGCCTACTCAATTGGGTATCTTACCCCACAGGAAAGAAGAGGGAAGAAGATAAAAAAACGGGGGGGGGGATGATGGAGGGGAGGGCAGATGGGGGTGGAGGTAATCCAAAACAAACACTTTCAAAAGAGGACGGGGTCAAGGGAGAAAATTCAATAAAGGGGGGTGGGTTGGGAAGGAGCAAAATATAGTTAGTCTTTCACAACATGAGTATTGTGGAAGGGTTATACATAATGATACACATGTGGCTTATGTTGAATTGCTTGACTTCTTAGGGAGCGTGGGTGGGAAGCGAAGAGGGGAGAGAATTTGGAACTCAAAGTTTTAAAAACAGATGTTCAAAAACAAAAAAAAAAGTTTTTGCATGCAACTAGAAAATAAGATACACAGGCAATGGGGCATAGAAATTTATCTTGCTGTACAAGAAAGGCAGGGAAAAAGGGATGGAAGGGGAGTGGGGTGACAGAGGGGAGGGCTGACTGAAGAACAGGGCAACCAGAATATATGTCATCTTGGAGTGGGGGGGAGGGTAGAAATGGGAAGAAAATTTGTAATTTAAGCTCTTGTGAAAATCAATGCTGAAAACTAAATATGTTAAATAAATTAATTTTTAAAAAAAGGATAAATACAAATCTCATCTTGGCACGAAGCCCTTCCCAATCTGGTTTCAGCCTTCCTTTCCAGACTTCATCATTTCCTGTTCTTCTTGCCCTCTACATTCAAGCCAAACTTATGGGTGCACTGTTCCCCAAGCTCAGCATTCTATCTCCTGCCTCTGTGACTTTGTCCTCCACACTTGCTGTCCTCTAGGCCTCCCTCCTCCTTGGCCCGGCCTTTTAGAATGCCAAGCTTCAGTTAAGGCTCAGCATAGGTGCCAACTCCCTATTCTCCAAAATGGTCTGTGCCCTTTCTCTCCTTGAATTATCTCACATTTACTTATCTATTTTATGGGTTATATATTCTCCAATAGAAGACAAGCTCCTTAAGAAGAAGGGCTGCTTTTCCTTTTTTTTTCCTTAGTATTCCAAGTCCCTAGCGCAGTACCCCACATATAGCAGACACTTAATAATTGCTTATTGAGTTGAAATGTATGAAATTGCAACCCACCCAACTGAATTTTTCCCTATTTTACCAGCTTCTGCCACTGGAGATATAGCTGTAATAGCCTGAAGGTACCACTGTGTGCCATCTGTGTCCAACTGGATTATGTGCATATTTCTGGAGTGACAGTTTCCCAGTTCATTCTCATCCTCAAACCGTCCTCCCATTCCTGCCAGCTTCCGTGACAGAATTACACAATATGTGAGATTCTCCTTCTTGGCTCCAAAAGTCAGATTTGTCACCCAGAGCTACCCAAGGCCTGAGGTCTAGGAAAATAACCAAAGGACATTATAGTTGGAAGAGATCTTTGAGATTTTCTAGTATAACCTCTTTGCTGCTACTAGTATTGTTTGGCTTTCATTCTTGAAAAGGACCATGATATCAGGGAGGTAAGGCCACAACGTGCAAGTGAAATGGATTTAAGGGAGGGAGGACCGTGCAGAGTCACCAGCCTCACTCTCTCCTCTGGAGCCACTTGGATCCAGTGGCAAGATATGCAGGATGCAGTGGAGGACCTTGGCCTTTTCAAGCTAAGGTCTATTACAGGTCTCAGTTTTACTGAGGCAAAGCCTGTTGAGTGAGTAAGACTTAAGAAAAAGAGGCAAAGAATGGCCTCTTAAAAAAACAAAACAAAACGAAAAAACAGATCTGGGAGAAGAAGACCCTCTTGGTTGCTGGGCAAAACAGAAACAATTGCTATTTACATTCATTCTAAGCCAATCAGGGCCCGAAGAATGACTGAGTAGGGCTTAGCCTGGGAAAGAAAGAAAAAGAAAGAAAGAAAGAGAAAGAAAAGAAAAGAAAAGAAAAGAAAAGAAAGGAAAAGAAAGAAAGAAAGAAAGAAAGAAAGAAAGAAAGAAAGAAAGAAAGAAAGAAAGAAGAGAAAAAAGAAGGGAGGGAGGGAGGAAGGAAGGAAGGAAGGAAGAAAAGAGGAAGGGAGGGAAGGAAGAAAGGAGGGAAGGAGGGAGGAAGGAAGGAAGGAAGGAAAGAAGGAAGGAAAGAAGGAAAGAAGGAAGGAAAGAAGGAAAGAAGATTTTACAAATGAATGAACTGAGCCCAAAAAGATTACCTGACTTTCCCAAAGAACCTCTCCTTCTCCACTGTGTTTCATGAGTATTGGAAGTTTCTGAAGATGAGTAGAAGCTGTCTAGGCCTTACAGGACAAGTAGGTAGCTCCGTGGATAGAGTGCTAGACTTGGAGACAGGAAGATTCCTCTTCCTCAGCTTAAATTTGGCCTCAGACACTTACTAGCCATGTGACCCTGGGCAAGTCACTTAACCCTATTTGCCTCAGTTTCCTTATCTGTAAAATGAGCTGGAGAAGGAAAGGGCAAACCACTCCAGTATCTTTCCCAAGAAAACCTCAAATGCGGACATGAAGAGTCAGACGTGACAGAGAAATGATTGAATAAAGACTTATAAGGCAGTTATACTTTAGTGAGAACATAGAAGTCTAAAGTCTAACCTTCAACTTTAGAGGTTCAGGAACTTTATTCATGAATTCACCTGATGGTAATTACAGGCTAAGGATCACAGAATAATAAGATCATAGATCTAGAACTGGATGAAACTTCAGAGGATGTCTAGTCCAGCCATTTTACAGATGTGGAAACTGAGGCCCAAAGAAGATAATGTGACTTGTCCAAGGCCATACTAATAGGATTGATTCATATTAACCAAACTTGGGTCAACTCATAAATTAGAAACCTACTTTATTAATTTATTAATGAGGGAATATCAGACAGGAATACAGGTACCAGTCGTCATCCAAGGCTCCCTCCAGAAACTCAAATTGTTGTTTCTCGAACATAAAATCAGTAAAAGAAATTGGTTGTTGTCTACAGGATTTTCTCCACCTAATACAATCTAATCTATTCACTTTCTCCCTCTAGTGACATTAATATCTACATAGCCAGTACAGGCCTTTCTGAGTCTGTCTTGAGTTTATTATCCCCATCTGCAAAAAGGGGATAATAGTGCTTCCATCATTTGCTGTAAAGGGCTCTGTGAATGTGAGCTGCTATTTAAATGAAGCCATCCTACACAAATGGTCAAGAAATGCAAGGCAGTTAATATCTTGCAGCTCCCTTTTCCTCAACCTTTTTACCCATCACCAAAAGAGTCAGTTTCTTATCTTGTGGTTTGTTTTTTGCTGTTTCTCAACGTTACAATCTATCTTCTATTGCTTTCTTTGTGAGATCAGAGATTCCCTGATTAGAATAGGGGAGACACCCCAATCCCATTGGCCACATATTTACAAATTATCTTTTTTATCCCCCATCCCTAGCATAGAGAATTACACACCATATATACTTAATAAATGTTAGTTGGATTGAATTGAAATCATGCCATCATATCTGGTCCATGTGTATTATTTTTAAGTCCATGTTTATACAGCTCTTTAAGGTTTACAAAGCATTCTACATACGTTCTCATTTGATCATCCAATCAACCCTTCGAGGTAGGTGCTATTATCATCCCTGTTTTATAAATGAGGAAACTGGGTCTAACAGATATAACGTTGATTTGGCCACAATCACACAGCTATTAAGTGTCTGAATTTAGATTCGAATCCAGGTCTTCCTGGCTCCTGGTCCACTTGGTTGCATATCCTAATCGATCAAAACAGTCCTCTTTGGCTTTGGGTGTCTTTTCTCTTCCTAAAGTTTCATCCCTCAGGCCTGGTCTGACTTTTTTCCAAGGTAATGGTCACTAACCACATTATTCCATTTCTCCCCTAAGTCTTTCCTTTTCTAGTCTAAGTGGCTGCATTGCAGAAAGAGCACGCATCTAAACAGCCAGAGCTACCATTATTTATATCTAGCTCGCATCAGGAGCACTCGGAGTGAATATTCTCACCATAGTCAGAGATCAGAAAATTGATCTCCAGATCCAAATTGGCTTAATTATAGCCAGCTCTAAGTAAATACCCAGCATTTACCACAGAAGCCCATGCAAGGTCTGTGGAGAGCAACGCCACAAATGACAGGAAGCTTCAGAGGGAAAAAAAATGTCTAAGCCATTGCAGAGTACACAGAGTATTCATTTGGATTTATTAATAGTACAAATATTTCCATTCTTAGGTTGCAGATGCCAAACATTTGTAATATCCAGGCTGTGAAATTGGCATTCCTTTGTGGGGCTCCTAAAGACTAAGATCGCCCAAGAAAAGTGGCCACAATCATGAGGTTCCTTCTGCTGATTAGAATAAAAAATATCTCACCAAGCCAGAAATTAGGTAAGGATCTCAAATTAGGACAAGTGTTATTTTTAAAGTCATTTCTAACCTCTTCCTTCTTTCTTCCCTTCTTCTCAACCCCAGTTATAGGCACACCCACTCATAAATTCAATTGGTCATGGTTTGACCCATTGAGTCAGGGCCAACTCATCTCTTGCTGGGCATAGTTTCACAAAATGCAAGATAGGACACCACCTTCTGGTGGCATATTAAAAACTAGGCCCTTCTCATTTTAAAATTCCTTTCCTACCACTGCCTGAAATTCTCCCCATTAAGGTCACCCCTCTGGGTCAATCGATTATCTCCAAAAGGTCTCTTTTCAAATGTAAATATGGTGTATAGCAACAACAGTAATAATTTTTCAATTCAGTTCAAAGATAAAATGAATAGACCCCCCACACACACACACAATTGTCTGAACAACAGAGATTTTATAGATCTTCTTGCTGTCAAGAAGAACTATTTTACACAATTTAAAGATCAAAGGTTTTTAGATTATATAGAAACCTTTCTTCTATACATAATAAATAATTTCCTTGAGAAAAACAATTAGAAGGCAATGGACATCAAGAATATTAAATAGCATCACACAAACATACACACACACACACACACGAAAAAACTGAGTACATTGAACTAGAATCTTAGCTCTAGAGCCAGAAGGGGTCTCAGAGGTCAATTAGCCCAATGTCCTCATTTTCTCATGAGGAAACTGAGGCCTAGGAAGATTAAACAGACAAGACATTACTCCATACTGATGTGGGCATTATTCCAAAATTAGCTGTATATTTACAGTCAGACCCATCAATTTGTGAGAGTAAAAATTAAAATTAAATTAAAAATAAAAGTGAGAAAAAGGCATGGAGCACAATGAAAACAAACCCAGTCAGGACTAATGAGCTAGTAACACCAAAAATGGGAAATGGATGGAGTAGCAGGATATCTACACTTAGGGAGACAATTTCAAGAAGACATTTGACTATTATTAGTCAAGTGCCATAATGAAAAGACCAAAAGAGCCTAAAAATCTGCTCAGTCAGCAAACACTGGACCTCCTTGGCAAGCAGAGATATATGGAAGCCATGAGAGGATGAGCTGGGTTGCCCTATTGGAACTGGCCAGCTGGGTCCCCATTTGGGCATCTTGGACCACTCACAGGTTGTGGTTTGTCCTTTGTTCTCAAAGAGGACCATGACATCAGGGAGATGATGGTATGACTTGCAATTGAATTGGATTTGAGCAAGGGAGGGCTACGCAAAGTCACCAGCCTCTCTTTTTCCTCCAGAGCCACCCGGGTCCAGTGGCTAGATATAGACCAGGATGACAAGAGATGACCCAGAATGCAGTAGGAGACCTTGGCCTTTTTAAGCTAAGGTCCCCACAGTCCTCTCTCACTCAAATCCAATTCCATTGCATCAGCTCCCTGATGCCATGGTTCTCTTTAAGAACAAAGGACAAACCACATATATGGAAGCCAATGGCACCTCTGGTCTAGAACAGGGCTGCCCGCAGGCCACCTGCAGCACGAGTTATGTGTCCTGCCTACAAGCATAGAAATTTACATAAATGCTTTAGTAAATGAAGTTGAGCTACTGCAGAGCTCTCACTAAAATGGCAAATTAAAATGTATTGTCTGTTGTTTCAATAAAAACCTACATTTGGACAGCCCTGGTCTAGAATATAATATCATTTGTAGAAATTTATATAGAAGGGTGGTGAGTGAGCATGGGAATCAGCAAGGCAATAATCACAATATAGGTGATAATTGTCAAAAAGCCTATGTGGCTCTGTGTCACAAAATATACGAGACTCTGCACATAGAAGGTAGAAGAAGTAAACCATTTATTCAGGCACCAAATAACCAAATCCCGTAACCAGTATGCCCAATCCATCACAGCAGCAAAGAATTCAATACATAATATCACAGCATGGAGCCTTGCCATCCCAAAACCATCTGCCCCCTGCTGGGGTCTTCCCAAAAACTCACTCACAGCCACTACAGGTCTGCTCTTTCCCTCTGCTCTGTCGTAACTGCTCTCTCAGCATTTCCTGTGACATCCTTTCCTTTTCCTCTCAGCAAGCTCCCCCCACCACATGTCACTTAGGCTTCCTGTGACATAAGCAGGTCACATAACCTATTAATGGGTGGGAAGATCTTCAAATCTAAATTGCTATTACAGTATGATAAGTATGTGCAATCTTCTAAAACAATGAGAAGAAGAGAGAGAGAAAAAACAGTTTAAGGAAAGTTTAGTGAAAGATCCAAGTGAATGAAGTCATCCCAAGGGTATCTAAGGGAGAAACTGGAAGGAGGACAGCAAACAAATGAAAGATGAAAAAGATCTACAATAATTTTTGTAGTAAATTCTTTTCTACTTCAAGGACAGTAGAGTTGCCACATCTGAAAGGTCCCAGATTGTCTTATGGAGGGAATAAAAGTGGCAATGAAGAAAACAAAGATATTAAACAGATGAACTGGACCAAGTAGACACAGAGAAGATCTCCTTACTGGAGACAATGTAACTTTGAAGATGTTGAGGGATGAGTTCTCAAGGCATCTGAAAGAGTAATATACCAAAGCCTTGAAAAAATAAGCAAAATAAAACAAAACTTTTGATTTTTTAGAACCAAAAATAGATATTTTAGAGAATGTCAAGTTAGCTATTAAATATGAAAATTTTATTTGAATAATTGACACACGCAGGGAGGGTAGATGGGGAGGGAGGTATTCAAAGGGAATTGAAACAGGCAGTACTTAACAAGTCATATTCCACATCTTTACCATCACATTTAGACTGAAAGGTCTAAAGACAAAAGATCCCGCTCTGTCTATTACTTGTTATGAAAAATATTTTGATTAAATAGAACATTTGATTAACTGGGGCAGGGGCATTGCTTTAAAGATTCTCCCCTAACAAGGTATCTCTCATACATATTTCAAAATTATGCAAGCTGACTTAAAAGATACAATAGAAACAAACTTTTTCAGTAACCCTCTGATTGTTAACATCCAGTGAGACACACAAATAAGTTCAACAAAATTGTTCATCTCTAGAGAGGATCTAGAGTACAACTATAAGAAGGATATTTTATTTGTTTTTATCTATGGCCCTGAAAGGTGGGCCACCATTCCATGAAATCCTCTAAAGTGTCAATGATTTTCTTCCTATTTAAAAATTTCCAAGTCTATTATTCCTTACCTGAAAAAAATTAACACTGCATTTTCACAGAAAACCCAGCATCCATTGATGCCATAACACCAGACACCCAAGGAGCTCCTTTTTGAATTCAAACTCAGGACCAGTGAAAAGTGACTTGCATTGATGAAGACAGAGAAATAGAAAGGGGAATATGGAGCATGAATGGCAGACCCTTCAAGGTAAGGCAAGATCTGGTGCTATAGGAAAGACCAGTTTCCTAGAGCAGGGGAGGGGGTAGAAATGGGAAATAATTAGACTCTGGGGATATGCTTGTTGTTGTTTAGTCATTTCCAGTTGTATCTGACTCTTCATGACCCCCATTTGGAGTTTTCTTGGCAAAGATACAAGAGTGGTTTGCCATTTTCTTTTCCAGCTGATTTGACAGATGAGGAAACTGAGGTAAACAGGGTTAAGTGACTTGCCCAGGGTCACCCTAGTAAATGTCAGAGGCCAGATTTGAACTCAGGTCTTCCTGACTCCAGGCCCAGCACTTTATCCCCTTCACCAGCTAGATGCCCCTTCACTGGCTTATTCCCCTCCTTCCTCTTTCCTCCTCTTTTTCCTCCTATTTGACCCCAAATTTGTTTTGCATGTATCTCTTTTTGGTGCCCAAACACATGCTATACGGAGACTGCAGAATCCATCCTGTCCCTTATCATTTTACAGATGAGGAAACAGGTCCAGAGAGGTTGTTAAGTAATTTATCCAAAGCCACATAGATAACAAGCATCAGAGGCTGAATTAGAACCCTGGTCCTCTAATTCCAAAGCTAGTGCTCTTTCCACTGGACTGAGCTGTCTCAAGGCAAGAGTTGAAACCAATTTGTTCCATAGGCATGGACTGTATGCATGGATAATCCAATACTTTTTTTAAAGTAACAATTAAATATAGACTCTGTTGGAGTTATTAGGGCATATCCAACCTATTAGACAATTAAGGGGTGTTTATCCAGTCAAATTCAGACGATCATTTTCTCCATATTGATGAAATTACTGAGATGAAAAGAAGGAGGTCTTTCTTCAGATCAAATAATGTTGTTTTCATTGATCTGATGGCATTACGTCTAGTTGGCAATTTTCTGGGCGATTATTGTCCAAGGCTACCCCCACCCTAAGGCATTCTAACCACTGCAGCAGCAACCAAATGGCAGAAACCCAGAAGTACATATAAACATTCTACATTTTACATCTTATTTTCTTTGTGAGTTTCTATCTTCTTCTCTACAATAATTTTGTTTCAAAAAGAAATCTTCCTTTACAATTAATAGGCTTCATGGCTGGGAGGGACATTGGAGACCATTTAGTCCAATGTGTTCATTGCACAGGTGAGTAATATGCAGCTGAGATGGGATTTGAGCTTTTTCCATTACACTACTCCATTACTGAAGCCAGTGTCTAAGTGAAACTAGAACTCAAAGATGTGGCTAATAATAATTTAATTCAATTCAAAATGCATTTATTAAATGCCTACTATATACCAAGAATCGTGCAGTAAACTGGGGATACAAACACCCCCTCCCCCATAAAATCCATTACTCTCCTCAAGAGGATGAGGAAATGCTAATGAAGAAAAACAACATGTATATTGATAGGTCAATATATCACATATACAAAACTAGTTTCTCAGGTAGGGAGAGAACTAGCAACTGCCCTGTGGGGAAATAAAGGAGGGTGTAGCACAGAATTAGGAAAGATGTCATGTAAGAGGTGGCCCAGACTGGAAGGAAACTAGGGATAAGAGGGAATGTATGCAGACATGGGGGACAGCCAGCAGGAAGCTGACTGAGCAACGGTGATAATTAGACTTAATATCATTCAACTCAGTTGTCTGCTCACAGGTTGAAGGCCAAGTTTTCTTAAAGCCTAGAGTGAAATGCTGTGCAATAGCCACCATTTGGTTATGTAATCTGTATTGATAATTAAGTCCAGGCCCTTTAAAAGTAGCCTATCTTGAATTTTTGGTGACAATGATCTGATTCTGAATCAATAGCATAAAGCCCTTTATGTCTATAAACAAATTTATATGAATCAGCAAGGTAGTACGGTTAGTAGAGTGCCAGACTTGGAGTCATGAGGACCTGAGTTCAAATCCAGATTCAGACACTTAGTAGCTGCATGACCCACTTAACGTCTATTTGCCTCAGTTTCCTCAACTGTAAAATGGAGATCATAATTACACCTACCTCTCAGGATTGTTATGAGGATAAAATGAGATAATATTTGCAAAGCATTTAACACTGTTCCTGGAACTTGGGAAGTGCTTAATAAATGCTTGTTCCTTACCTCTCCTCCCAAAAGTTATTTGTTTCCATATAGTATTGTCAATTGGTTCAGGTGGATGCCACTCAAGGAGTGCCTTTTAATTCCATTCTTAGATCTTAGTTGTTTCATAGGGTCTAATCACCTCTTGATTATATTCAACATATCCAGTGGCATATACCTATTGTCAGCCTTTATTATTTCTTTCTTAAATGAGGCCTTTATATTACAATGATGTATCTGTAAAATTGTAATCTATCATGTGCTCTGAGAAAATCTATCAGTCTTCTGCCTCCTTTTAGACCAAGATATCATTTATCTTTCTATAGCTGCCTTGGGGTGCCAAATCCTGTGTATTGTTACTATCATATGAGTTCTTATTTAGATCTTCTAGAACCGTTATCATCCATTTTTCCACGCCAGAAGTGTACATTAAGATTGGTATTACATAATCATTCATCGCTCTCAACTTGATTCTTCCATTAAGCTTTGACTTCAGGATCCCAATAAGTCTTAATAAATACAGTCTCAACTTTCCCCTTGATAAGCTACTGTTTGATCCATCTTGCCTAGAGATGATCAAGGCATTTGGGAGATAAGCTCAAAGTCTTCAATCTCTATTCTTTCTTGGCACATTTCGATAGTTTTACACTGATTGAATCCAAATGACATTTTTTATATCATTTGAGAAAGAGTCTCATTTCAATTCAGTTCAATAAATATTTATTAAGTACCTGCCAATTGCCATGCAAGATGAAGTACCTGTTTAATATGTTTCTCAATGCAGCCATGTAACATGATGTCATCCCTAGTTATCAAGTGATTAAATACGATGTTATGGTACAACTCCCTTTGTGCCTTGGCAGAATGGTAGAAGACTTCAACTGTCACATTTCATATCAATTGATTTTGACATTATGGTATCTATGGCATGTTTTAAATATAGAACTGTTTCCCACATGGACAAAATACTCTACCATTCTTACTATTCTTGGATCTATTTTCTATATTCACAGTGATTAAGCCATGAATCTGGAACTAAGTTAAAGGCTTTATGGTAATCGGTAAAGACAGTGTAAATGTTACAGCACTTTCAGATAGCTTGTTCAATAGTCATCAAGTGCTTTTTACACCTCTGGCACACTCTTTTTGCTCCTCAGCCAATACAGTTTTCTTGCAGGAATTTATGAATTTTTGGAGAGATGTAAGCTCTAAATACTTTATATAAAGTTGTATTTAGACTGTATTTTCAGGGTCACTGGTGTTCCTTTGAATAATAAATATTTATTGTCTTCTCTTAAGAAATATGGGATCAAGCTTGCATTAGAAAAGAAGCTAATAATGTGCTTTGCTAACTCATAAGCTTCTCTATCTAAAACATATGAACCAATAAATATGGATCTTCTCTGGACCCACTGCTTTCCGGTTGGAAGCGAGACTAGAGTTTCATTCACTTTCCTTGATGTAGCTATCCTATCATTCATTATGTTAACAATATGCAAACTTTGTTTCATGTTTGATTCAACATTTGTTTTCACTGTGTTGAGTGTCTTTTGACCATGAGTCTCACTCCCAAGTATACTCTAAACTTGACTAAAATGAATTTGGAAAATTTTTAACAAAATAAATAAAAATACAATAAAACATAAATAATTTTAATTTGAAGTTTTCTAAGCCAATATGGGGCCCACAAGGATCCTTATGTGTGGTTTGGAGGCCCCCTCATTTCTATTTGAGTTTGACAACAGTGATATTAACAACCTAGAATTTTCCACATCGCATTTTTGGGGGAGTTCACCCTCTACTCTAATTTCTTTGCTTCTTGAATTCCTATAATATGACTTTTTATTGGTGTTGAATTATTTATTTTGTTCTTTGTGCTCCTTATATTTCTTTTAACTTTTTTTTGGCTTTTTCTTTCAATTGTTAAAGATATCAAGAATTGCTGATGTGGTTTTTTTCTGGATTTTATTCTTCTTTTCTTCTTTTTGGTTGCTTTAATATGTTGTTCAAGTTTACTGTTGTATTTAATGGATATAGATTGTCGCAGTCTTCCTATGTTTTTCTGCAGGTTTTAAACGGTTTTCTTAAGAACCTTTTGCTATGGTGGTATTTGATGCCTGACCTCAGGAGTATTCCTACATGGCTCCTCTTCTCCTCTTATGTTCCTAATCATGGCAACAATCACAGCACTTACTCTTGTGTCCAGTTCATGAAATGTTTTTTATACTCTCAGTCAAATGCTATGGAAGAATACGTTCATTCATGATGATAATAGAATATTCCAACTTTTAAAAATTACTCTTTATTTTTGTACACTTGGTCTATTTGTTGAATTCATGCGATAACATTCAGAAAGGACTTTTCAAAATTCCATTCTAAGTATGCTCATCTTTCCAAAATCATTTGAGATGTTAATTTTTTGCCATTCATTTCATTATTATACAATACTTTCAGAGTTTGTTTCAAGCGTGAATTTTCAATGCATTTAGATTCTTCGATTTTTCCTCCTTTAAATCTCAGAGACTCCTTAATTTCCCCTCACTCATTTAATATGGGATTAGGAAATACATTGTTTCTTATGATAGCTTTGTATTAATCCACAATATGATTTACTTTAGTTTTTAAAATTATTTTGTTGATATTTTCTTTTCAAGTACATTTCCCATTGTATTCTTCCTCCTTCCCACTCCTAAAGAGTCATCTCTTAATTTTTAAAATAATTTTTTTTAAAAATTTCAGCAAAACTAACCAACACACCAAAAAAATCTGACATTACATAGTATGTTTCACATCCAGAGAGCTCCGTCTTTGCAAAGAAGCAGGTGAAAAATGCTTTCTCTTTTCTTTGGCTTCAGACTTGGTCATTAAAATTGTATTACATTCAGTTTTGATTATTTTATTATTGTTCTTTTGGGTTATATCATGGTAGTCAAAATCGTCCTAAGTCTGACTATACCACTCATATTCCTTGTTTCTTGCAGAACTGTGATATTCTACTAAATTCATGTATATCATAATTTGTTTAGTCATGCCCCAATTAAGAAGCACCTTCTTTATTTGCAGTTCTTTACTGGTATAAAAAGTGTTGCTATATGTTGGTGTATATCAGGCCTTTGTTCTCGACTTTGAATTGTTTGGGGTATCTGCCAAGCAACGGAACCTCTGTGTTCAAAGACAATGGTATATTAGTCATTTTCTTCACATAAATCTGAATTAATTTAAAGAATCATTGAACCAATAGATAACTTATCTAACAATGCATTCAGGTGCTGATTTTTCACAACCCTTCAGCATTGGCTGTTCCCATGTTTTGTCATCTTTGCCAATTATTGCCTGTGAGGTAAAACCTCAGAGTTCATTAAGTCACATTCATTTTACTATTAGTTATTTGGAACATTCTTTCAGATGGTTGTTAATATTTTGCAATTATTCTTTTAAGGAATGTTTGTTCTTTTTAACTTTTAGCCATTAGTCTAATGGGAAATAGTTTTTGCATTTTTCATATTTTTCTTAGTTATCTAAATATTCTGGGTATCGAACACCTATCAAAAATTTTATATACAAAGATTTTTTCCCCATCTGACCACTTCTTATTCTAGGTGCATTTTGTTCATACAAAAGCTTTTCAAATTTTGCTTAATAAAACTTATCTCCTTTATCTTTTGTAATTGCCTCTGTCATCTCTTTGCTGGTTAATCACCTTAGCCATAAGATGCCTTATTAAAATGACCTGAGCTGGTTCTCTAATTTGTTTATAGTCTGACATTTAATATTCAGGACATGTATTCCTTTTTAATTTCTTATGGTATAAAGTAATAGTGTCAAACTCAAGTAGAAATAGCAACATATTGACTTAGAATACCCCAAATTAACAGTTTTATTGTACTTTTATTTATTTTATTAAACTTTTTCAAATTCCGCTTTGATGTGGTTGGGACGAGTTTGGCACCTCTAGTTTAAGATGTTGCTCTAGATCTAATTTCTACAGATAGGGTGTCAAGCCTGGAGATAGGAAGACTCATCTTCCTGAGTTCAAATTTGGCCCCAGACACTTATTCACCATGTGAGCATAGGCAAGTACCTTAACCCTGTTTACCTCAGTTTCCTCATCTGTAAAATGAGATGGAAAAGGAAATGGCAAACCACTCCAGTATCTTTGCTAAGAAAACCCCAAATGGGGTCATGAAGAGTCAAACATGACTGAAGAAACAACTCAACAATACCTCATCTACATTGTATAGTGAGTATCTTTCTATTATCTTTTTAGGAGATGAAAGATACAATTGTATTTCAATGGAATTGGTTTCCTTTATGATCTTGTATATTTTATTTTATGCATTTAAAATATTCTGAAAAATATGTAAGTTTCACCAGACAGCTAAAAGTTTCCATCACACAGAAAAGGTTAAGAATAGCTGCAATGGTATTTACCAACTTGTCACATTCAACACTAGCAAGAACTTGTCTTATGACTCTAGGTAGAACATAGGCGCTTCAGATTAACTTTCTTTCACAACTTGGAGTAGGTTTAACTCAGCTGTAATCCTTAAAAGGACAGGGCATTGTACCAGCTACTCCATGAGGTCTTTCTTGATTGACCTACATAGAAATGCTTTCCCCATCTTACATATCCTTATAGCATTCTATACAGGTGCTATATTCTATTTTGTATAATTATTGTCCCACATTGTCATATATGGCATGTATATGTCATCTTTACTACTAGTGAGACAGCATGATATAGTAAAAAAATTACTTCTAGAGCTGTGTTAGAATTCTGGCTCTGATTTGCTGTGTAGCCATGGAAAGGTCACTTAACCTCTATTGGCCTCAGTTTCTCCACCTGAAAAAGGGTGATAATGATACTTGTACTACCTACCTCAGAGAGTTATTATGAGGAAAGTTCTTTGCAAACCTCAGTTTGTTGTTATTGAATTGTTTTAGTCGTGTCTGACTCTTCATGACCTCATCTGGGGTTTTCTTGGCAAAGATACTAGAGTGATTTGCCGTTTCCTTCTCCAGTCACTTTTGAGGAAACTGAGGCAAAGAGGGTTAAATGACTTGCCTAGCGTCATGAGAATTAAGCCATTACCTTTGGATCTCCTCCCAATTGCATTAAAAGAGTGCCAACTTCTTCCTGGGCTTATTGCCAATAATAAAGTATAGAGTCTAGAATGTCTGTCTTCCCGAGTCATTCTTTGTTGTAACATCATATAAACTTGCCCCACAGATAACTCTTCCATTTTGCAAATACTGAGTTGGGAGTCATTGCAAAGTACCTAGAACTCTCCTTCAGACTTGTAGCAGTATTCAGTATAGTGTCTGGAGTCAGACCCTTTCTGATGATGGATTGCCATAGGAGACATAGGATAGATACAGCAGTGAAGTCTGAGGGAATTTAAAGACTCTCCATAGCAATAAGGGTCTGTGTCCATAATTTCACCAAAGCCAACAATGACTCCTGTTCTCTTTCTGTGATTACATCTTGAATATGTGAATCATTTAAAGTATAGTCTCAAAATCTGAAATAACCAACCCACTATTTTGTGGGCATCTGTAAGTATAACTGTTTTAAAGAAAAATGTATGATCACACACATGTATTTTTTCTTTCTTCCATTGCTTCCAATGCTATGAACTTGGTCAACATTTTAGTAAGCAAGCAAAGATATTAGTGAGCCCTTTTACCCCCATGGTAAAGGTATCTTTCTAAAAATTCCAGTGAAAGATGCCAAAAAGATCCTATGGTATTTAATTCATCACATGCAAGACATTGAAACAGTAAGGCAATAAACACAATGTAGATGATAATTGTCAAAATGCCTAAGTAGTTCTGTATCACAAAGTATACAAGACTCTCCACATAGAAGGTGGAAGAAGTAAACCATTTATTCAGACACCAGAGAACCGTATCCTACAACCAAATGCTCAGCTCCCACAGCCAGTCAGTCCACTTCATCATAACAGCAAGGAACCCAAAACATTCAACACAGAAAATCACAACATGGAGCCTCAGCATCCCGAAACCTCTCCAACCCCTGCTCTGGTCTTCCCCAAAACAAACTCATAGTACAGCTAAGTCATCCTGTTCAGTTCTAACCATCATGAAAGCAGCCATTAGCAAGCATAACTGCTCTCTTTCTCTCTCTGTTTCTCTGTCTCTCTCTCTCTCTCTCTCTCTCTCTCTCTCTCTCTCTGTCTCTCTCTCTCTCAGCATTTTCTGTGACATAACTTCCTTTTCCTGTCAGGAAACTCCTCCCACCATGTAACATAGGCTTCCTGTGATGTAAGCAGGTCACATGGCCTATTAATGGGTGGGAAAGATCTTCAAATCCAATTGCTACTACAGACATATAGCCAACAGCCAGAGCTGCCAACTTGCAAGTTCATCACTTGGTCCACTGGTGGTATCAGTGGCCACTGAGTACCCCAGGACATGCATTTAAGTTAGAATTGATAGACTTTATCACTATATCATCATTCTTCCTGTCACCCAGGCTTAAAATATTATCCTTATCTTTGTTTTCTTTTCTGACTCTCACATATATTTACCAGGTCCTGCTGACTCATCATTTGTAAAAGTTGCCCAGACCCCATTGTCTGCATGCACACAGACACACACACAGACACACACACAGACACACACACACACACACACACACACAGATTTTGTTTAGTCCTTTACAGTTATGTCTGACTCTTTGTGACCCCATTGGTTTTCTGTTTTGCTTTGTTTTTGTTTTTTGCTTTTTGGCAAAGATACTGGAATGGTTTGCCATTTCCTTCTCCAGGTAATTTTACAGATGAGGAAACTGAGGCAAATAGAGTTAAATGACTTGCCCAGGATCACACAGCTAGTAAGTGTCTGAGGCTGAGTGCCATGAAAACTGAACCTGGGACAGGGGAAGGACTTCTTTCCCCTGTTCTCCATCTCTTTTACCCAGGCTCTGAGAAATGGACCTGGGAATGGAGGTGGGGGTAGGGTAGGGGATGAGGAGGGAATTGTTTCTGTTCCATGTTGATTGTCCTCACTTTCAGATCATTCACTGGGCTTACTCAACTGTGAGTTTGAGTCATGATGATCTTGAAACCAGGCTTGCAGACAGGATAGTATATCCAGTCAGCCTGGCAGGGAAACCTAGAGGAGCCATGGTAGATGTGAGCGCGAGAGTGACTTGGACTTGAGGACTGTCCTCTATAGGAGCTGAATAAGCCATGAACCTAATCCCCTCCCCCTCCGCAGGGACTGAGGTAGTGCAAAGGGGATCAGGCCTCCTATATGTTGGAGCAGTAAATTCATATATTTGTGATTATATCTGTTGAAATAATAATTCCTTTATAAAAGCTAATCTGACTGTTAGTGGTTAAATGGAACTGGAGTGTAGTGGAGTCCTCTTCACTTGGGGGAACACTGTCAGTAGGATCTGGGGCTATTTGTAGAAACACAGTAAACACCTTAAGGGTGCCAGAGAATCCTAGAGGGTGAGGTGAAATCTAATCTACCTGGACTTCCAGGCTGTGAGAGCCACAGTAGTCGGTGTTACATAAACACACACGCACACATATATAATATGTATGTACTATATGTATACATATATATCTATATATTTACATTGCATCCTCTGTTAGAATCCTCTTTGAGAGTAAGGACTGATTCAATTTTGGCTTTGAAACTCCAGTAAGAGCTTAATAAATCCTTGCTAATTGACTAATTGATAGCCATTAAGAGCTTCAAATAAAATGATATTTGTAAAACATGTCACGTCAGCCATTATTATTATAAGGCAGCTGTGGAATTATAAGCTGGCTGTGGAATCAAGAAGACTTTGAGTCAAGTCCAGCTTCTGAGCCTTACTGGCCATGTGACTCTGGTTAAGTGACCGATCCTCTCAGTACCCCAGGAAACTTTCTTAGTCGGTAATGTTTTGGGTCAGTGTTTAGCTTGTATTGGTATAGGGCATTTCTTCATGAGGAGCTCCCTATATCAATGAAATCACAGATCTGGTCCTCTCTCTCTCTCTCTTTCTCTCTCTCTCTCTGTCTGTCTCTCTCTCTCCCTCTGTCTCTTTCTCCCTCCTCTCTAGCTTTGTCTCTCTTTGTCTCTGTCTCTCTCTATGACTCTCTCTCCCTCCCTCTCTCTGTCTCTCTGCCTCTGTCTCTCTCTCTTTTTCCCCATTATTTATATACATATGTGTATATATGTATATACATGTATACATGATATTTGCCCTGTAATGTAAACTAATTAATATACTGATATCCATACTTTTTTTCAAATCCAGCTGCAGACACTTACTAGCTGTGTGACCCTGGGCAAGTCACTTAACCTCTGTTTGCCTAGGAGGCAGCTAGATGGCTCAGAGGATAGAATGCTGAGCCTAGAATCAGGAAGACCAGAGTTCAAATCTGGCCTCAAATACTTACTAGCTATGTGTCCCTAGGCAAGTCATTTAACCCTGTTTCCCTTAATCTACTAGAGAAGGAAATGGCAAATCACTCCAGTATCTTTACCAAGAAAACGCCATCGACAGTATAGATCACTGGGGTCACAAAGAGTTAGAAATGATTGAACAACAACAACCCAGGTTTTATAGTTAGCAAAGTATTTCATACACATTTATCACATTTAATACACACAATAACTCTAGGAGGTGAGTACCACAAGTATTATTTTACCCATCTTAAAGGAGAACTCAGAGAAGAGAGACGGTTTGCCCATGGACACCCAACTAGTTAATACAAAATTCGGGATTAGAACCCAGAACTGACTGAGTTTTTTTTTCATTATGTCACTCTGACTTAACAGTCTCATCATCTTGCTTACTCACACAGGGGAACATTGACTAGGTATGGAATGTTGATTGAAAAGCTCTTTATACTCAAGCCTACAGGATGTACATTCCCACAGACATAAGTGGTCCAATTCTCAAGGAGCCTCGGTGGCATTTCCTCAGACCTTCCAAAGTGGGTCTTCAAGGAATCCAAAGAAAGTAAATAGTTTAGAAGAAGAGGAGAAAGGGGAAGTGGCTTGTGTCATGTTTACAGCTTGGAAGAGCATGAAATAAGAAACAAATGATACGCATAAAACTTGAACAGTAAACCTGAAGGCAAAGTATAAAACAGATCATAAAGGGCCTTGAACTTGGCTGGAGTCTACTAGGTTATAACAATCAGCCTCTAAACTTCCCAGAAAACCTTATGAATAACATGGAATGGAATTATCTTTTCCACGATCCAGCCAAGCCTCATTGCCTAGGTTGGAATACAGTTGCCAGAGAGTCTTGCTCATCTATGACAACGGGATGATGGAGTCAGGTGGACAAGGAGTCCATAGATCATTCAAGTATTTCATGATGGTTACGAGTCTTGGGCAACCCAAAACTTGATCTTGGTGCTTAAAAAAGAGAGAAAAAAACCAGGTTTATTCCCTTTCATATCTCTCCTCTGAGATCAGTGGACAGAAACGGGAAGAGAAAGGATACCTGCCAAATATTTGCAGATGCTGAGTGCTGTGAGCTTATCCCTTAAGCTATCAGCCCATCTAGGCCATACAACTTTTTGACCTTGGTTTGTCTGAGCAATAGTGGAATTTGTGGAGATATTACAAAATAATGTAAATTTCATTAGGACTTTAATTTTAGCTGGAATGGAAATTAGAAATCAAAAGCCAGACATCAAGGAAAAGAGGGGAAGGCAAAGGTTTAGTTAGTCACAGGGCCAGGTAACCAGAATCCACAAACTCAGAAATCAATACCATTCCATTTAATTCAAGTAATATATACTAGGGGCCTGGGGCAGCTAGGTGGCACAGTGGATTGAGCACTGGGCTTGGAATCAGGAAGACCCATCTTCATGAGTTCAAACCAGCCTCAGACATTTATTAGCTATGTGACCCTGGGTAAATTACTTAATCCTGTTTGCCTTAGTTTCCTCACCTGTAAAATGAGCTGAAGAAGGAAATGGAAATTAATCCAGTATCTCCTTCAAGAAAACCCCAAACAGGGTCATGGAAAGTTGGAAATGACTGAAAAACAACTTAACAAAATATCTACTATGTATAGTGTTATTAGATGCAGGGGAGAAATTAAGAGATTATGAAAGACATATCTCTGTCCTCATGGGTCCTGCAGTATGATCGGGGCTTTTGGCTGATACACAAATTACTTTAATATACAGTGTATATTAATTCATTGATGATTAATATTAATAAATATAATTCTCAATGATCATTAATTACATTAATATGGGTATTATATATTATGTACAATATATTAGGCATTACATATTAATATAGATGTTAACTATATTAATACAGATATTTGTGAAAGGACTAATGGAAAGAGTAATGGTTTGGGTGTCATATAATGTTCATTCAGTCCAAATCCTCATTAAACTTCCCTGAGTTTTATTTTTCTCAAATGCAAAAGAGAAGGTTAGATTAAGTGTCTTCTAAGGTCCCAATCAGTTCTCATTCTAGGATGCTGGAGAAACAGTGTTAAGTGGGATGTGACTGGGAGAAGGCCATTACTTGATTAATCAAAAAGTGACTATAATCTATCTGCTTTCTTACTTTGGCTAAGCCCTTCTAGCTGTCATGTGCCCATGTACAAATTGAGACACAGTTCAGGAAGTGATGGACTTATATAGGGATAAAGAAGAAGGCCATTTGAGAAAGTACTAACAAAATCCAGCAGGAAAAGATAAAGAAATTACATTTAAAATAACTTGCAGACAATATAAAATACTTAGGAATCTACCTGCCAAGACACACACAGGAACTATGTGAACACAATTACAAAACACTCCTCATGCAAAGACAGATACAAATAATTGAAAAAATATTAATTGCTCATGGGTAGGCTGAGCCAATATTATAAAAATGATAATATTACCTAAATTATTTTACTTATATAGTATCATGTTATAAAATTTCCAAAATATTACTTTATAGAACAAAAAATAAATTCATCTAGCAGAACAAAGGATTAAGAGCAAAGAAAGCAATGAAAAATAAACAACAAGGAAAGGAACCTAGCAACGCTAGATCTCAAACCATACTACCAAGTAATCATCAAAACAATTTGGTACTGGGTGAGAAATAGGATGGTTGATCACTGGAAAAGATTAGGTACACAATAGACAGAAGCAAAAGAGCACAGTAACCTAGTGTTTGATAAACCCAAAGGTCCCAGGTACTGAGGCAAGAACTCACTATTCAACAAAAATTGTTGGGAAAACTAGAAAATAGTCTGGCAGAAAATGGGTTTAAATCAACATTTCATAACATATACCAAGATACCCTCAAAATACTTTAGACATAAAGGGTGATGTCACCAGCATATTATTTAGAAAGAAATTACCTGTCAGATGTATGGGTGGGGAAAGAATTATTAACCAAACAAGAGATAGAGGGGTACACAGGATATAAAATAGACAATTAATTATATAATTTTTTTAAAAAAATTTTAAGCAAACAAAACCAATCCTTCATTTTTGAAGAAAACCAATGACATCATGGGGCAATGTCTTGACTTGCACAAGAATTAAATTTAAGTGAGGCAGAGTTACACAAAGTTGTCATCCTTATTTTCTCTTCTACAGCCATTGAAGTCCAATGACAAGACAAATGTCAAGATGACTGGTGATGACCCAAGATGCAGTGGATGACCTTAGTATCTTCAATGTCTGACCAAACCCTAAACATGCCATAGCACCTGCTTCAGCTGTCTTTATGGCTGTTGGAACAAATTGTTCTCATCTGTCTATTCTGCCAGGGGAAGTCTTCACATGCTTGGGGTAGACATCCTCCTAACTCACTGATGGGTTTGAGGCCTGTCAATTACCCTCACTCTGGTTTAGCCCATCTGCTGAGAAGATTTTATTGCGGTGTAGCCACCACCCATGTTACAGCTTCTTGGAGCCACAGATGACAGCTGAGTGACAGGTGAACACCAAAAGTAGATAAGCGGCTCTGAAAAGAGCTCAGCTACTCCTCATACCAGAGGTGCTAGTCCTTCCTGAACACCCCATACACCAATACAGATAAAACTAGAGTAAAAGTAGGAAACTGAGAAAAAATGTTGCAGCAAGTTTCTCTGGTAAAAGTCTCATTTCTAAGATATGAAGGTAACTAGGATAAATTTAAAAGTAAAAGAACCAATTCCCAGTTGATAAATGGTCAAAGGATATGAATAGACAGTTTCAGAAGAAATCAAAGCTATCAATAGTCACATGGAAAGAAATGTTCTATATCACTAACAATTATAGAAATGCAAATTAAAACAACTCTGAGATAACACTTCATACTCATCAGATTGGCTAAGATGACAAAAAAGGAAAATAACATGCTGGAGCTATGTGGAAAAACAGGTCACTGATGCACTGTTGGTGGAGCTGTGAACTGGTCCAACCATAGAGAAAAGCAATTTGGAAGTATATCCAAAAAGCTATTAAACCATGCACACGCTTTGACCCATTGATTCTGATACTAAGTCTATAAAAACAAAGAGGTAGAAGAAAGAGGAAAAGCACCCATATGCACAAAAGTATTTATAGTAGCTCTTTTTGTGGTGGCAAAGATGTGGAAACTGAAGGGATGTACAAATTATAGTTAATCGATGTGATGGAATACTATTGTGCCATAAGAAATGGTGAAAGGGATTATTTCGGAGAAACCTGAGAAGATTTATTTGAACTGATACAAAGTGAAGTGACCTGAGAAAACAATCTCTCCAATAATAACAATATTTTAAAGACAATCAACTTTGAAAGAGTGACTCCTGTCAACACAATGACTCACCACTATTCTAAAGGACTCATGATGAAATATGCTATCTACTTTTGGATGGAGAACCAGTGGACTCAGAGTGTAAACTGAAATATATTTTCTTCTCTTTTCTTTATTTTGGGGTTGGGGAGACACAGCTAAGGCGGAATTTGTTTTGCCCAACTATACATATTTATAATTGGTTTCGTTTTCTTTCCTTTTCAATGGGCAGAAGATGGGGAAGGGGGAGGGAGGGAATTTACAACTGAAAATAAAACTGAATTGTGTGAGTGACCTGGTTTGTGATTGTAGGTTGGGAGATTCCCCTCAAATCTAATCTATGATATCTGATTGAGTAATGGAAGAAATCTTGGATACTCCAAGACTACTCTAGCTAAGTACAAGGTTCTTCTACCAGGCTCAAAAGGTTTAGAGTTCAGGCCTAAGATAAGACCGTGACTGTCATTTAAGAATCAGCCTGAAGGGAGACCCATCAGCCAACACTTAGAAGCCAGGCAATGAAGTGAAGGGGTGTTTCTGTTTATTTGGTTTGGTTTAGTTTTTCCCTGACAATACATCTACTCAGGCCTGCAGAGGTTGCTATTGATGTTAATGGAGGCAGTTCTCCACACCAATAAAAATTGTGGATCTTTTGCAGAACCGTTCAGACAAACAGGAAGAGAATGGGGGGACAAGCAATGTCACAGAAATCTAAAGAAGAAGAGTATCTGGAGAGGATGATCAAATGATTTGAGGGAATAGGGCAGTTCCTTTAAAGCCCAAAGTCATTTCACCCATGAATCAATTTGCCTTACCTTATTAAGACCTTCAATGAAAGGCATGTTGGGATTCAAGTCAGAGGGCCTGGGTTCAAATCCTGATTCTTTGTGCAGTCTCAGGCAAATCTTTACTTTTTTGGAATCTAATTCCTTCATCTGTGAAATCAGGGTGTTGGACTAGATGGTCTCCAAGACCCCTTCCAACTCTAGATCTCTGAGCCTCTGACCTTTGTATCTTTTTATTTTTATTTTTTTCCAGGACTGGGGTGTTCGTTTCCACCTGCCTTTGAGGTTTTAGTACCTTTTTTTAAGTTTCTCAAATATGGGATTTATTCAAATATGGCTCACCTGCAATGAATTGGGGGGAGGGGGTTGCTTGTTCCTATTGTTGGACAGGTTATTGGGGAGAGGGCTGCTAATGTTGTTTTGTTTAAACCACCCCATCTTCTTTCATGGCTTTGTGGAACAGAGTATTTCATGGAGAATGCAGTATGTGAGTACATGGTAGGCACTCGATAAAATGTGATTGAAATGAATTGAATCACAACACAGAACAAGGCTGTGCAGGCTGCTATCAAGTGTGGGGTGGGGAGTCTGAATTCATGCAGAGGAGTCTTTGGGGGAATCTTCCAACTTAAATCACAAAAGCAGGACAAGGCCTTGAGCCCTATAACATCAGATAATATTTGCCTAAGGGGACTGGAAAAACCAAGCAGAATCTAGCCTCCATAAATATGTAAGACGTGCTGGTGGGTAGAAAGACATGACTTCAAGTATTTCTGTAATTACAAATTTGCTTCAGGCAAAAATAATGATTTTTTTCCTAATTAATTTATGTATCCCTCAATCAGATGTTCTGTATGTGGGGGAGGGGGCACTAAATTATGTAAATGTTCATGCGCTGCAAATTTTGAGAAGCTGTATATCAGGAAATTTATCAGCATGTCTCTCAAAAGCCATTTGTTGCTGTCTAATTGGGATCCTTATTCTTTGAGGGGCTGTTTTGAACTGTATTCATTTATTATGTGCTAATTCAGGGCCTAGCTGAGTTTGGCAGCATTTTATACGCTCCATTTACACTGGTTTAACTATTTTTGAACAGGCCTCTCTTAGCCCTGAGATTTTGTGACTCTCTAAATCCTCCAGCATCCTTCAATCCAAGCCTTAATTACCAAGTCCTGCTTGATAAGATCACCAAGGGAGGGGTCATACAGGAAGATGAAGGAAGGGAGAGGTGGGGGCCAAGGTCAACTCCAGACTAAAATGGAAATTGGAAAATAGACAGTTTGTCTTTGCCTGACCCTAACCTCCTTCCTCTCCTCTTCCCCTTCAAAGTTCACCTGCCTATGGCATTCTGAGAGCCAAAATGTTTGTTTTCCAAGGAGAAAACTAGGATATCTGATAACTCGATCTGCATTAATGTATTAATGGGAGAGGACAACTAAGAGATGGCCTTCAGATAAAGAAAAAGCATTTTAATAGTGGTCCCCTCTAGGCAGTGCTTCTACTTTTGTGGTCTTCAATGGTGCAAATTTGGGACCAGATCAGAGAAGAAGGCAGCAGCTCTGCAGCCTTAAGTGACATATTTGTGGGCAAACAAGTCCTAATAGCAAACTGCAAAGGCCTACTTTGCCTATGTTTGCAGAGATATCCTACTACTTCTGCTCTTCCTAGATAAGAAAGCTATGGTACCCCTGTCTCCCAAAATCTGTTACCTCTTAATCAGGCAAGTAAAAGAGAATAATGACCTTGTCCCCTGGTTGTTGTCATCTCTGTGTCTTCCTCCCACCCACTCTCCACTCATCTATTTGGGAGAGTGGAAGAGAGTCTAAGTTTTAAAAGCTGGGAAATCCAAAACCCTAGAGCTAGCCCTTATGTGGATAATGACCAGCTAGAATCTAGTTTTCAAAGATTAAAATCAGGGGGTATATGAAATGCTTACTATAAGTGAGATCTCTGACTGAGAGCCCCAAGCCCCAGGACCAGGGTCAAGCCCAAAGTAAAACAGACTTGAGTCTGAGGGCACTAGCTACTTAGCTAAGGGTGGTTTGGCATCAGGGGCTAAAAATCTCTTGAAGATGAGAGACTTCAGTAGCCATGACAAAACAGGTCATTCCATTAGGAGAAAAATAGCCAAGAGTTTCTAGAATTTTTTCTCCGAGGGATTTGTTGGTCCATGGCCAGAGTGGTTGCTTTTCCAAATGAACTATAGGAAAGCCTATGGCTTTAAAACTAAAAGAGCATTGTCAACTCCACTATTCTCATAAAGAAGAGATAACACTATACCTAAAGGACTTCAGGTCTTGACATGACATGTCCAGTGGGACCATGCCTGATAACATACAGCAAAGCAGTGTCAGGAAGAGACCAGTGGGGAGCAGGTCCAGCAAGAACAGTTCTGTGACATCACTAGAAAACACTGGCAGCCCTGTAACATCGGAGGCATGATCTGCACACACCATTGCCTGCCTAAGCTCTGGCCAGTCAATAAACATTTATAAAGCACCTACTATGTTCAAGGCACTGTGGAGTTACCAAGAAAGGTAAAAGACAGTCCCTGCTCTCAAGCAGCTCACAGTCAATTGGGAGAAACAACATATAGACAACTATGTCCAAGCACGATATATACAGACCTTGCTTTACATAAATTCTTATCATATAAATTCAAAAAAAAAACCACCTGTTAGGTTTACTACATAATACTGTGCGCTCTCTCTCTCTCTCTCTCTCTCTCTCTCTCATCCTGCCCTCACCTTAGTGGTGCTCCATGGCCTCCCACCCCTACCCCTCACCAAAAATAAAAAACAAAAACCTCCAAGTGAATGCAGAAGAATAGATGTGGAAAGAGACCTCCATAGCCTAGGGGGCTTGGCTTGAGACCTCCAGCCAAGAGAGGAGACCTTTGCCCCATTCAGCCCACTCACCTGTGTCCCACCCTTATGTGCCTGTCTTCCTGCCCTCAGTACTTGGGTACCACATGTCTGTCCCCAGCCCCCTCATGTTCCTCTTGCTCTCACTTCTCTGTCCCTGGCTCTCATGTGTCCTTGAATCATGCGCCTGCCTCCTTCCTTCGTTGAAGATCAGCCCCTTCCCTGCCTCCTTCCCTTCCTTTGTTGTGCCCACTGACAAATTCACATTGGCAAATTCACATTACATAAAAATCTCTTCATGTAGATGTCTACGGAACAGTCCACTTAACATAAAGCAAGAACTGTTTGTACAGTATAAATTGGAAATCGTTAAGAGAGGGAAGACACTAGAATTAAGAGGGATGGGGAAAAGGCTTCCTGTAGAAGGCAAGATTTTAGCTGGGATTTGAAGGAAGCCAGGAGGCAGAGATGAGGAGGGAGAGCATTCCAGACATGGGAAACAGCCAATGAAGATGCAGAGTCAGAAGACGGAGTGTCTTGGCCACAAGTTTTCCCTATCTATATGCCCCATAATATAGGTACCCTAACCATGCATGTTTCACATATATATAAATGTAAACTCTTCCCAGTGAGGTATGTATTTATGGGAGCACATGCCCCATGTTTGTGAGGGAAATAGTTTATTACTACTTTTCCTACCATGCCATATTATCAAATGCCTTTACTTTAGCTCGCTCAACTATTAAAGGTGGATATGTTGGTAGAAGTTCATGACGTAAAGTTTTAGTGGACTCAAAGACACACAGAGTATTTTCAACTTGGTGTAGCTATTTCTGGGGAACCCACTCGACAAATGAGGCATGACCCAGAGGCTGCATTTACTATCTCATCCCTTCTGGATTTATCATCCTCCCCAAATTTTTATGCCTCAGAGAGGCAAGAGTGGATGAAAGGACCCTATATTCTCTGAAAAGGAGCCCATACTCATTCTTTTCAGGTCTCCTCACTTCTGGTTTCACCAATCCCTGAGCTATTCTTATAATTGACAAGCTGAAGAGTAGACGAGGCCCACATCCCACAAATCTACACCTTGGTATACGATATCTCTTTCCAATTCAGCATTTTTTAAAGGAATCTTCAAAGCACTCAGGCTGGAAACTCTGGAGCTATTCATTACTGGCCAGCATGGGAGCTTCGACCTACTCTCTTTCTGATCCAGACTGCTTTACTTCTTGGAGAGCCTGGGACCCTGCTCCCCAACTAGAGGTGTGCAATACTGATACCAAACTTACTATGGAAACCTAATGGGCTTTAGCCCAATGTAGCTCATAACTCCTGAGCTCAGGATGGTCACCAGACTCAGCCTCCTGGTAGCTAGGACTACTGGCATGAGCCATCAATTCCTTGTATCTCTACCTTCTCCCCCTGCCTCAGAAAAATAAAAAGCTTCAGAACAACAGATGGGAAAATTTAGATTGGCCAGTATGGTAAAAATATGTAATAAATGTCTGTGGAGGAGGAGGAGAAGGCTGTGGATGGTGGTACCATAATTATATTAATTCATAAAAGAAATATGAATCTAGTTATTATCATATTGTAAATGTTAATACTACAGAGACTAGCCTACAGACCACACTCTGAGAACCATTGGGATCTACTCAGCAAGATTCTTTGATGTTGGGTTTTTTCCTTTCCCAAAGAAGTGCAGATGGACAAATGATTAATTCAGCTAGACCTCCAGAATGGTTTTTTCCTCGATGACTAAGTAAATTCCCTGGTCAGAAACACTGAAAGGCACTTTCTACTAGGCTTCCAGAGATGAATGATGTCTGAGGTGACAGCACCGTAGAGCGATGGCTAGGATGGGATAAGGGTAGAGAGCATTTAGTGGTAGTTTCCTCTGTAGGGGAAAAAAAGGGTGGGGAGCTAGTCTAAAGGAAAATTAAGGTAAAGAGCTGATTACACACATGCATATATACATGTACCACCACATGCACTAATTGTCACATGTAAGTGCACACACTTCCATGGAAGACAAGTGCCACTCTGGCTTCTACCCTGCAGAGCTCCACTAGTATGTGGGTAAGGCCCTTATTTAGGATAGTGCTGGTGCAGTGGATAGAACACTGGGCTTGGAATCAGAAAGACTCATCTTCCTGAGTTCAAATCTGCCTGCAGACACTTACTAGCTGTGTGACCCTGGGCAAGTCACTTAACCCTGTTTGCTTCAATTTCCTCATCTGTAAAATGAGCTGGAGAAGAAAATGGCAAACCACTCCAGCATCTTTGCCATGAAAACCCCTAATGGGGTCAAAAAGAGTCGGACATGACTAAAAAACCACTCAACAACAGCAAAGCTTTCCAAGAGGACTAAAGGGAAGAAACATGCCTTTCGAAGTGCTTAATTTACATATAGTAATCACCCAGTCCACTGATATCCTTCTTGCCTGTTGTAATTACACAATTGCCAACCTAATGGTTTCACTCCTACTGTGTGCCAGATCCTATGCTCATCACTTTTAGTCACATAGAACAGTCCCATGATTAAATGATAGAGTCATATGTAAATATAGTGGTGGATGGATGGATGGATGGATGGATGGATGGATGGATGGATGTGTTTGGGTCCTCACACACATGTGGAATAATTAACACTGCGAAGGATTATTGCAAAGATAATATTAAATAACTTACATAAGCATATTTCATACCTTAAAGCACTACATAAATATTAGATGCTATTATTAACATCATTTATAATTATTATTATTATTGCTTTTTACCATAGCCCACCTTCTCTTTTATGTGTTTCACATTGAGGAAAGCAGTGATGAGAAGAGATAGATCACAACCCTGCCCACTACAGTTTTCAGTTTCTTTTCAGTATCACACTCCCCAGAGGCACTACAATTACTTAATTGTCCCAAATGTACTATCAAGAATCCCACATCCTACACACCAGTCTCCTACTCTAATCTCATCCAAATCGACTCCAAGAACATTCTCCTGTCTTGTGTCCTGACACTGCCTAACTCATCTCACAGCTTCCAAATCTCCATCCACCAATCCTACAACTATTTCTGGCATTCCTAAATAACCCCATGGAATTGCAGGCACTTGTTTTACTTTCCAGCTGCCTACATGAGTTGGCATGGGCACACACACCTACACACATGCACATAAATACACACATACATAGCACTAAGAGGGATTGGTGATGGACTCTTCCATCACCAGGTATACCTGTGTCACCCGTTTGCACTTGCAATCCAAAAAGATCCCGTGCTCCAAATATATATCGAGATACAAATGTGAACGAGAATCAGTCTTGAAATTGGAAAGGATTTCAAAGATAAATTAAGAATGACTAGCACTTAGATGGTCCTTTAAGGTTTGCAATTCACTTTACAAATATCTCATTTTATCCTCGCAACAACTCTGGGAGGTGACACTGCTATTACTATCAGTTTACAAATGAGGAAACCTAGACATGGAGAAGTTAAGTGACTTCCCCAGGAAAGTGCCCGAGGTGGGATTTGAACTCAGGTCTTCATGATTCCGGGTCCAGAACTCAATCTGCCTTGACGATCAATTAATCAGCAAGCATATATTAAGGACCTAGTAAGTTCCAGGCATTATACTAGGCTCTGTGGATAGAATACAAAAGTGAATCAGTTTTTGCCCTCGAGGAGCTTAACATTCTACTGCACTTGACCTCACTAGAAGCCACAGCAACTTGCAGAGTCCAAATTCACCTACGGTGAGGTCGCCCTTATCCTTCTCAGAGAGGAGAGATTTGCTGTCCTGCTGTCCTAGCCTGTTGCTGCCTGGGCACATCCTGGGTTATCTCCCCTCTGGGGATGAGAGTGTAGGGAAGAAAGAACAAATCTTCCCCCTTTTCTGCACAAATAGGGCCCATGAGGATGAAGCAGAGAGATGAATAGCTAGTGTCCGAAGCCCTTTGGGGAGAAAGGGCCCAAGTGGGCTGTTGTTCTCCTCCAAGCACCAGATCAATAGATGTGAACTGTTAAGAATCTCTATTCTGACAGCTGACTGATAAAACTGAGCAGGATGGGGCTCCGGCTGGATCAAGAGGTGGGCTGGAGACTCAGCCTGATTGTGAACATGTGAACAGCAGCAGCAATGGGAAAATGATTGGATTATTCCTACTAATAGAATATTGCTATAGGTATAATGCAGCCTATACCTATACCACTCTAGTGATGGAGAAGCCCCTTCCCCAGGGCAGCTCATTGCGCCACCCTGCCCACCCTGCTCTCAGGGTGCTCTGCTTGCTCAATATCCTCCTTAAAATGTTGCACCCAAAGCTGTACATGATATTCCAGTGTGGTCTGATGAGGGCACAGTGCAAAGGATCTATTACCTCCCTCATCTTAGACATGTGCCTCCTTTAATACAGCCCAAGAGCAGGTTATCTTTTGTTGATTGCTACATCTCACCGCTGACACGTTGAGCTTTTGGTTCACTAAAGCCCCTGGATCTTTTTCACATTTGCTGTTACCTAGCTATACCTAGCCCTCCTTTGTTTTTGTATATGATTAAAAAAAACCCTCAGATGTAGAGCTTTACTTTTATCCCCATTAAATAGCATCTTATTAGGTTTTGCCTATTGTTCTGAGGCAGCTGGATGGTACAGTGGATAGAGTTCAGGGACTGGAGTCAGGAAGACCTCAGTTCATATCTGGCCCCAGACATTTACTAGCTGTGTGGCATAGTCAATAGAGAAGTCAATCTTGTGTTTGCAAGATGTGGTATCTTAGCTGCTGGGTCAATCTGCAGATGCCCTGGAGCAAGTAAATCACTCTTCAGGGCTGCATTCCTCATGAGGGGCAAACTTGTGGTATTCGGGCAATTCCTGGAATGTCTGTCATCTACTTGATTCCATCTCCAACACTCATTCACCCAAAAGAAGAAAAGAATGAAATGTAACGAAGACAGAAACAAACTCATGTGTTCATAGCTGTTTCAGCCTGGATACAGAGCAAATGATGTTTGCATTCTCTCTCTCTCTCTCTCTCTCTCTCTCTCTCTCTCTCTCTCTCTCTCTCTCTCTCTCTCTCTCTCTTTCTCTCTCTCTCTCTTTCTCTCTCTCTCCCCCAATCTTTTACCCCCTAATCCAGAGGATACAGCCCTTGACCTGAATTACTACCAGGAAAGAGTCATCGACATGTCAGGCTGAGGGTTTTTTGTGTCCATATTCAGTTCTAGCTCACCTGCTAACCCCAAAGCCCCACTTCACCACATAGTAGGTGAGCAGGAAACAGCCACAGAATGCTCGCTCATGGCCGGAAGTGCCGCCTCTGTTTCATGTCATCCTGTACTTCCAGCAGTGATTCCCCAAACATTCCCCTGGGTTAGCACCAGGCAGAGTCTCCTGTCTACACTTCTAGAACTGAGCCTTCATTGGCCAGTACACCTCTTAAGTAGCATTAGTATAATTGCCTTATTTTATTGACTATTGCTTGTTTTTAAGCATGTTGAAGGAAGATCCTAGACTTTTTCCATCAAATTGTGCACCGTGATTCTTTTGCATTTTTAAGATCCTTGGTAAACATTGGCGGTGGTGATGAGAGTAATGATGATGATGACAATGACGATGACAATAAAATTACAAATTGAAATCTCCAGACCCTTTTAATTGAACCAGACACACGAGCTGTAGCTTTGCCCAGAGTTAATCAGTAGACCTAAACACCAAAAGTAAGTTCAGTTAGTCAAATCAACAAGCACACACTAAGTTCCTAGGTACCAGACATTGTATTAGGTATATTTTGTATTTGTTAGACAAAAAAAAATTGTTTTTGCCATCAAGGAAATTAAACTCTATATGGGAAAGATGTTACGTACACACATAAAAAATAAGCCTTCTACCCACCTTCTGAGAGAGAGGATTTAATGGACTCAGGGTACAGAATGAAATCTATTTTTTGGACACAAAGAGAATTTATTTTGCTTGACTGTGTATATTTATTATGAGGGTTTTGATTGTAGCTAGATAAGATCTGAGCTCAAAGCCCACCTCAGATGCTTATTAGCTGTGTCACCCTGGGCAAGTCACATAACACCTCTCATCCTCACATGATCTTCTTCCTCTGTCCCTCTCCACTTCCTCTTTCTGCCTCCCTATAAAACAGGGATAATGATCACACCCTCCTCACATGGTTGTTACGCGATCAACTGAGATAATATTTGTGAAGCATTTTGCAGAACTATATAAATGCTACCTAATATTATTAGGTTTTATTTTCCATTTTTTCTCAATGGGGCAAAATGGAAGGGAGAGAAAATAAATTCCTGCTAATTTAAAAGTTATTTTTGAAAAGATTTTATATGTATTTTGTAGTATGTATATAGATAGACAAATATACGAAACAAAGATAGAAAAATAAAATTTCTTTTTAAAAAGATCATATATGTGTGGGTATATACATATATATCAAAGGCAATCTTCTAAAAAAAAGATTTTGTGTGTGTGTGTGTGTGTGTGTGTGTGCGTGCGCGTGTATACAGTGGTCTAGGTTCAGTCACCTCCAGTGAGCATGTGCAGTCAGTTAGTCACATACCAGAGCTTTGGATTCACCATATAAATGAGCGCTAACCTACCTCCTAGGCTCCCTTTCATCAGGATGGTTTTTTTTTTTCAGTTTATTTATTTTTAGTTTTCAACATTTACTTCCATAAGTTTTAAATTTTCTCCCCCTCCCTCCCCTCTCCCTCCCCAAGATAGCGTGCATTCTGATATAGGCTCTACATATATATTCCTATTAAACATACTTTCACATTAGTCATGTTGTATAGAAGAATTAGAATGGAAGCAACCATGAGAAAGAAAAACATAAAACAAAACAAAAAAAGAAAATAGGTTCTTCAATCTGCATTCAGTCTCCATATTTCTTTCTCAGGATGTGGATAGCATTTTCCATTCTGAGTCTTTTGGAGTTGTCTTAGATCCTTGTATTGCTGAGAAGGGCTAAGTCTATCAAAATCAGTCATTGCACACTGTGGCTGTTGCTGTGCACAATGTTCTGGTTCTGCTCACTTCACTCAGCATCAGTTCATATAAGTCTTTCCAGCTTTTTCTCTCCAGGACAGTTTTGCATACTTTATTTTCTTTTTTTTCTAGGGTGTCAGTCACAGCATCTCCTTTCTTCTTGTCTCAGGTTAGTGCCCTTGCTGGCAGGTCTGCATATTTCCACAAAACACTCGTCCAATTATTATCAATGCAATCAGTATTTTTATTAAGAGAAATGTTATAGCAGTGTTTGCAAATAAATTAAAATATCAGCTCCTTGAGGACAGGGGCTGTTTCATTTTTGCCTTTGCATCTCTGGTGCCTAGCACAGCAACTGATACAGAGTGGGCTTTTAATGAATACCTGTCGGATGAGTTGAGTTAGCACCAATCTGGTCATCTCCATCAAAGGTGTCAAATAAGCAGCCCTGGGACAGCCTGCAACCCCAGTAGATTAAAATATAATTGGGAAATATTTAACAAAATAAAGAAAAATACAATAAAACATAGATAACATTACATTTTAAAATTAAGTCAATATGTGACCTGCAGGGATCCTAATGTCTAGATGAGTGGCCTGATTTCTATTTGACTTGGATACCACTGATCTAAATTGAATTTGATAGAAACCATTTCCTGACAAGGTGTCCATAATAATAACAAAAAGGGAAAATGCCTTTTAAAAACTTGCCTTACGACCATTCAGAGCTATTAGTTTCACCTGCAAGGGAACAACTGTGATTCCCTGACAGGAGGTTAATTAGCTCTTTCCCAAAGGGCTAGCATGGCCATAATTAAACCAATAACAACAGAAAAAACCACACTCCCCTGGGCCATTTCAGACATTTTGACAATAATGAGAAATGGCATTGGTTACAGCGTATCAAGGCTTTTTCCCTGTTCCCCTTGTTTAATTATCCTTGGCTCCATAACGCATGTTCTCAAGCATGAGGCAACTTCAAGCCACTCTGTGTCACCGAGGGAACCATCCTTTTCATCGAAGGCAGGTGTCCTGTGCTGTTGGGCCTCCTCTGAATGCACAAGGTGGAGGGATGTGAGAAAGGTTCCTGATGTGAATAGAGTAATCATATCCATAATTACATGGTGCAGTGCATCATTTCCCTGGGTGATGATGTGATTAATAACACCTGCTATATCGTGATGGCTGCTCCATCATCTAAATGTATCACACTCATAAATATTTAGTAATCTGGAGGCAGGGATGTTGAGAAGGGGGTCTGTTCACGCACAGACCTTCCCTGACTGAGAACAGCCAGAAATGAAAATATTAGTAAATGCCATTTACCTGGCACTTTAAAGTTTGGAAAGCATTTTATATATGTTTTCTCAGCTCGCAGTTTTGCCGCTGCACTCTAAGGACCAGGAGTCCTTCCTATCTGCCCTGCAGCGGACCCCACCCATCTGGGTTGTCTCCATAAGCTTTTGGAGTACAGGGCCCGTCCTCCTTTTCTATCTTCAGTGCTCGTCTTATAGTAAGTTCTTAACAAATGCTTTTTCATTCCTTCGTTCAGAGGTAGGTAAGTGGCTTAGTCAGTAGACAGACTCAGAGTCAGAAAGATCTAAGGTCGAATCCTGCCTCAGACACATATACCTGTGTGACCATGGGCAAGTCACCATCCTCTGTCCAGTTCAGTTTCCTCATCTGTAAAATGGGACTGATAAATGCACCGACCTCATAGAGTTATTGTGAGGATGGAGTGAAACACGTAAAGTGCTTCGTTTGACCTGCAAATATGCGTGTAACGATAGGCCAGCGTTGAAACGTTACACAAGTGCTATTGGTCATTCTTTTTATTATAGCCTGCAAGCTCGTGTTCCATTTTTACAGTGGGGGAAACTAGCTTCTGACTGTAAGACTGAGTCTTACAGGAGTTCGATGACTCGCCAGCGTGAGAGATGTCTCCTGGTGTCCCCTGACCCTAAGCCCAGGTCTCCATCTACTCCTATGCTGCCCCGTGTGGCGGTACAGCCAATGCTTGGGACACGAGGTGACACATGCCAGGTTGGTTTGAGGATGGCTAGGTTTCCTTTGCTGATCCATTCACACAAAAAGTACCCATTGAACACTTCCTCTGTTCCTAGCCCTCCAAGGGCTTGGCGTAGCCTTGGGGAGATAAAACATAAAGGCAGGAGATAGTTATGCAGTAATACAAAGAAATCGATGATTGAGGCCCCAGATGAGTGGCTCAGGCCAGGAGCACTTTTCTGGGTAGGGAAAGATCACTCTGGGGTGGGAGAGTCTGTATAAAGGAGGAACAGCTTGAACTAGACCCGGAGGTATAGATAAAATTGGATGAGTAGAAAATGAAGACAATGTAAAAGGAACTATTATGGGATGATATGCAGACATCCCAGGGATGCTATTATTCCCACGAGGGCAAACTTCCCTCCCACTACCCTCTCTCAGTGCCACTCAACTGACCAGCTGACCCCCTCACCTGGCTCTGGGTCTCATGATATCATACCCCTCTCCAAGGTCACCTTCCCACTAAGGACAGGGAGACTGTACTCACCACCTCACTGCTTTCATCTTACTAGTCACTTAGCCTGAGGTGCCATGCCATGGTGGACGCCTGTGATCCACCAAGAATTGGTTGTAATGATAAGACCCATTTAAGCAGCCAGATGAGAAAAGTTGCCAGAGGGAGCACCCCTCCCCTCGACTCCCCTTCATGCTGTCCCCCTTCCCATGACCCCAGGCCACCCAGACCTCATATAGGGCTGCCAGGTGGTAAGAATGTTGTAGCTGTTCATGATACTTAGATGAGCTAAAAGATCAAATACCTCTCTCTTCCAGCAGCTGGCATAGGCCTTTCTGTCTTCCCTACAGCTAAAACTCTTTCATGTATACAGTCTTGCCCAATTGGATTATTAACTCTTTACAAGCAGGGATTGTCTTGTTTTTCTAGTTGTATTCCCCAGCACTTGGAACAGTTTGGCACATAGAAAAAGCTTAATAAATACTTTTTCAATAGTTACAATAATTGCTAGCCTCCTAGCACTGTGGTAAGTACCTTATAAAGGTGATCTCATGTGATCACAACAGTCCTGGGAGGTAGGTGCTGTTATTATCTCTAGTTTACAATTGAGGAAGCTGAGGCAAATAGTAGTCAAGGGGCATACTAGTCAGACAGCTAGTAAAGGTCTCAAGCCAAATATGAACTCAGGTTTTCCTGTCACTAGGCCCACCACTTTATCTACTGCACCAAGTAACTGCCTCTATAAACTCTTGTTCCTTTAATGCAGGAAACCCTCTTTGAAGATCCCTTTAACGTGTACCAGCATCTTCTCTTCAATTTATAATCTTAGGAAGTTGTCTGGGGCAGGCAAGGTGCCTGGGGTCACTCAGCCGGTATTTGTCAGTGGTGGAACCCAGGTCCTCCTGACTACAAGGCCATTTTTCTAAGCACCCCACCAGGGTGCTCCTCAATAAATGTCTTTTTTTCATTCATTCATTCATCAAAGGTAAAGATGGCACCTTAAAGGCTTCACTGTCCTCCCCATAGTAGTAAACTCAGACCTGACTTTCCCCAGGTGTCTATCCTTCTCTGCCCACTTCTTATACCACACCCACTGAAAATCTTCTGTCATGGTGCCATGGAAAGATCACTCTGTTTAGAATTAGAGGGCATGAGTTCAAATTCTCATGCTTCTACTTACCTTAACTCTGTGTGACTCAGTTTACTTATTTGCAAAATAAGATGGTTTAGACTAGACATCCTCCAAGGCCTCTTTCAGCTCTAAATCTATGATCTTAAGATCTATGCTAAATTTCTTCCTCTCACACTCCTTCCATCTTCTGGTGTTCCAGCTTTATTCTGAAGAAATGGCATCTCCTGCCGCTTTCCCTGAGGCTGACTCTTCCTTCTCTCTCGCATTCCCTTTCACACAGATCCAGGAGAAAGAGATGGCATGCACCACACTGCCCGTTGTCACTTCCAAATCATTGTTCGTCAATTGGCTCTCTTCCTTTAAAATTTTCTCCACTCTGTCCAAATAGGGTTAATGTCACTTCTGGACCTCCAGACCACTCTCCCTCCTCCCTGATAAATTCGGTACTGGGCTCAGGGTCTTCTTCTTCACCCCAGCTCCCACCCTTTATGAACACTTTGAACATTTCCATTTGCTCTGTCTCCGAAGTCTATTTCAACTACACCAATGAATGGTCATATGTTAAAAACTAACCCACCCCCACTACATTGAGTTTTCTCTAAGTGCCTGATTCTGAGTTAAGCTCTGAGAGATGTAGCAGGAGCATAAGCTTGGAGTCAAGAAGTATCCAGTATGCTTAGAGGGCAAAGAAGCCACCAGCTCATCTGGCACATAGGAGTAAGAGGAGGTTGGGTAGAAAGAATGTGGCTGGAGTTCTGGTCTCTGTGGAAGCAGATCTGCAGTGATCTGCTACCCAATCTCATGGATTATCCCTATAATGAGAGACACAGGAGAAAGGGAGAGAGACAGAGACAGAGACAAAGAGAGACAGAGACAAAGAGAGACAGAGAGACAGAGACAGAGAGAGAGATTGTAAATATTTCTTATTTATTTTAGCAAATCCAAGATCCATTCAAAAGCAGGTATTTAATTCCAAAAGCATGTATTAGAGGCCTAAGAGTTGTCTCTTTAAAGAGAGGCAGTGAGTCACAAACTATAGATCACTAGCCCAAAGCCAGAAAGACCTGGGTTCAAGTGCAGCCTCTGATTCCTAATGGCTATGTTACCTGGGCAAGTCACTTAACTACTCAGTGCTCAAAACATTTTGCAGAAAAGGTGATGACCTACACTGGAAGAGAAGTTTCCTCACCCAGAAATTCATATGTCAGTGAAATTACAGGTCTGGTCCCTATTCCCAACAGTATAGTAAACGCTGTGCTAGGTGCTGGGGTTGCAAGAACAAAAATGAAAATCGTCCCTGCACTGGAGGAACTAACATTCTACTGAGAAAAACAAAGAAACAAAACATGAACACAGAAGAGAAAAGATAAGATATATACAAAATGCTGCTTTCTTTTAAGGGCATGGGGAAATGCTTACCACTGGGGGAAGGGAGATCTATATTTTATACTGCTTTTCTAAAAAGAATGCTTAGATGAGGTTAAAAGTCATAGTACAAACAAATCAAAGAAATTTTCATCTAGGTTTTAAAAATCCCTAAATGTAATAACACCCCCTATGTGGTTACAGCTCTGCCTAGAAACTAGGTCAAGCTGGAAAAGGTTTACTAGTCTGTAGGAGGAGAATATGAGGAGGATATACCATGCTGATTATCAATTAGATTATTCACCTTGCTCTCACATCTCCCTGGAGTGATAATAGGCCGAATTCCTCCCTGGTTATCAATAGCAAGCTTGATTGTCTCCCTCAGTATTCTTGCACCAGTCCTCACTGCTTAGGATCATGGGACCGAAAATACAAAATTGGAAGATACTTTAGAACTCATCTAGTATAATTGCCACATTTTACAGATGAGGAAACTGAGGGACACATAGGTTAAGCTACTTGGCCAAGATTGTGTAGGTATGGTCTGACTTTAGACATAGCACTCTTTCTAATACACCACCTGTGTTGTACGATTTGAGAAAGAAAGAGAGCCCCTAGTCCCCCAAATATCTCACTCTCCAACCTACTCACAATGCCTGAAATTCTCACCCCTGGATTCCCTCCTTAATGGCCTTCTGAAGAAATGTGCATTTTAAGAGGGTTAAGGCATTACCAGTATTGAAACTCAGGAAGTATCACTTACTAAAGAGTCATGTGCACATTAGTCAGAAGTAATGAATGCGATGACTCAATAACAGACCTCTGAAACGTTAAAATCAATAAATCATTACCTTTTCCAAATCCAATTTTTATGCATTATGTTCCCTCATTAGAATGTAAGTTCCTCAAGGGCAGGAACTGTCTTTCTTGCCTTTGCCTCCCCAAGACCACATAGTACCTGGAATATATTAAGTACTTGACCAATGTTTTATCTTGCTAGGTGTTTTATGGTCTCAGTGTTTTCACTGCCTTTTCCCCATAGATACTCTCCCCCTCCTGTCTCTTGCTTCCTTGGCTTCCTTCAAGTCTCAGCTAAAGTCTCACCTTCTGTAAGAAACCCTTTCAGTTGACACACTTACTAGCTGCATGACCTTAGGCAAGTCACTTAACCCCAATTGCCCTACCTTCCCCCCTCAAAACAAACAAAAAAAAAGAAACCCTTCCAATCCTCCTTAGTCTTAGTGCCTTCCCTCTGAGACTAGCCCCAGTTTATCGTGTATATATGTCTTGTCGTATCCTGTACATAGTTATTTTCATGCTGTCTCCCCCATTAGACTGTAAGTTCCTTAAGAGCAAGAACTGTCTTTTGCCTCTTTTGCATCCCCAGAAGGTAAGCACGATGCCTGGCACATAGCAGGCACTTTGTAAATGTCTGTTCAAGTTGACTGACCAACTGAATAGTCTTAAGAGATTTTCCTGGGACACTGAACTCTTCAGTGACTTGTCTGAGATCACATAGTGTCAGAAGCCGCCTTTGAACTTGGGCTCAGTGTCCTTTACCCAAGAGACTATGCTATAGCCAGCTGCAACCAGCTCCAGAAAGCCAATTTTTAAATTTTCAGTTTTACACCTCAGAAATCAGCAAATTCTACAAATCAGGGCTTGATTTATTGTTTTGTTGTCTAGGCTTAAGAAAGAGACAGAGAGGGGCAGCTAGGTGGTGCAGTGGATAGAGCACTGGCCCTGCAGACAGGAGGACCTGAGTTCAAGTGTGACCTGAGAGACTTAGTAGCTGTGTGACCCTGGGTAAGCCACTTAACCTTGATCGACCCAAAAAGAAAAAAAAAAGAAAAGAAAGAAAAAGTGATGAAAAAATGTAAATGATTCAAATTAAATTGTACAGTGTGTGGCCTAATACATGGCAGGGGGAGGGGGGGGCAGAGAACCAATTGTTAAATCTTACCAGCACCCCCTTGAACGTATGCTTTTGTTGCTTAGAGTCCTCCTGACCCACTGCAGCCCCAAGACTCCACCAAGTAAAGGCAGACTTCCCAACAACCCTAGCAACAATTCCCAAAATACTGGCATTTAACATTCTACACAGCCTGACATTTCCAAAAGCCTTTAAACAAACACATTCCCCATGTGGTATATAAATATGATAATTTCCAATTTACAGGGAAAGAGGCTGAGTCAGACAGAGGTCAGCTGACTTACACAGGGGTCTGGAGCCCATGAGGCAAAGAGAGCAGGGAGCAGAGCTCAGAGTTCCTGAATCTTCATCCACGCCTAAGGAAAAAAAAAAAGGCCACCCTACTTCTTCATTATGTCCATCAACCAACAGGCAACTAATTGTGATTTCCTCAGCTCCCACCCAAAGGCAGCTTTCTGCTTTGCCAAGAGCAGGACTGTCTGAATGCATTAGCCCTTGTACTGACTGTTCTGAATCTCAGGGCATTCTCAGAAGGCCAAGGGCAGCCTCCCACAGAATCACCCTTGTTGGTAGAATATCTTTTCATGCAGCTTAAGATAGCTCTAGTATGAAAGAAAGAGCCGTGAATTGGCACTCCAGAAGCAGAAAAAGAAAACACATATTATATTAAGTAGTAATAGGAAAAAAGAAAAGCAGCAAGTTGTAGTAGAGAGAGGCTGTAGTGGACAGACAGCTGGTCTTGGGATCAGGAAGACCTGAACTCCAGCCCCCACCAGCAAGTCGCTTAACCTCTCATTGCCCTAGACAACGTTTGAAGGGTATGAGTTAACTGATCAGCATCAGCAAAAGGATTTCTCCAGACCAGTAAAATCACAGGGCTGAGAGGCACAATTATATTTGTTAAAGCAGATTATTTTTTGCTTTTAAAAAATTTTGACTTTTTTTTTCTACCACCAAAAATCTATTTTCTAGCCCCCTCATCTCCTCATGGGAGGGATGGGGCGGGGAATAACCTTAGAACAAATATGCAAAGTCAAGCAAAACAATTTCTGGCATTAACCACGTTCAAAAGCCATGTTCAAAAGCTATACTACTCATTCTGCCCCTTCAGTCCTTCCCCTCTGTCAGAAGGTAGGCAATGCATCTCACATCTGTCCTGTGGAATCATAGTTAGTCATTTCCTTAATGAGAGTTCTTAAATCCTTCAAAGTTGCAAAACAGAGGGTTTTTTTTTAAATTCATTGAATCTACAGTTAAAATATAACGCTCAGGCTAACATCTCAGAATCTACCATCTACCATCTCAAAATACCTGTTCAATTTAGTTCTTCGTCATCAGGCTTTGCTTCCACTTCTTCACTGAGGTGCTCAGTGTACAAAGAATTCTGCTGGGTGAGGAGAGGCAGCCCTTCAGGTGTGGTTAGTTTTCTGCCTCTTTACCTACTAGATGCCCCATGGTTCCATGAAGTGAAAGAAGCCAGAGAATGTTTCTGCATTGAATAGATGTCCTCCACATAAAAGAGAAAGGGCATTTCCAGCCTGTCTACCAAAGGTTTTCCCATCATCAGGGAAAGGACAGAAAGAAGAGTCTAGAAGGTGAGTTCTTAACCTGAGGCCCTATGAATTTGTTTTTCTAATGTTTTGATAATTGTATTCTAGTAGAATTTGTTTTGCTTACAATCAATCCTACATATTTTGTTTTTTATGCATCCTAACCCATTATTCTGAGAGGTGTCCATAGGCTTCACAAGACTGCCCAACCCCACCCCCACCCCCGCCCCAAATTAAGAATGCCTGGGCTGAGAAGTTGTGCCAACCTCAGCACCAACCTCAGCACTCCTCTCTTCAAAGATAGGAAACTAGGTGGTATAATAGATTAAAGGATTCGACTTGGAATCAGGAAGACCTGAGTTCAAATTCTGCTATAGACTTCTACTTGCTACATGACCCTGGGCAAGTCACCCTCTGTGAGCCTCTATGAGGAGGGCTGCAATTTGGAGGTCTCTTCCACCTCCAAATCTGTGATCCTACGATAATGGAAGTCGTTCCATGGGTCAGTCTATTTGCCTGTAAGCACAAGAGAGAGTGTGTTATTTGTCTCCTTCTGTTCATCTTCTTCTCCTCATGCCCTCCCCCTGACCAGACTCATCTAAAAAGGATGGTAGAGGATGAAAAAGATCCTCCAGCTTGATGAAGCCAAGCTCTCTCCCCTCCCTTGGAATTTCACTGCACATGTACCCAAGGAGAGTCTGTGAGTAGAAACATTTCCTTAAAGACCCGACTTCAAAGAGAATATAATCGCTACAAGCAAACAAACAAATAAAAATTTGCTAAAAACCCTCCTGGCCCAAGGCAGAGCCTCAGAGGTCACACTGACTGCTGGACTGTCTCCCTGGCTGGTCCTCTCCTCCTTTCTTTCCTCCCTCCTATGTTATCCTGCCGTTCACTCCTCTCTCTCCTCCCTCCTTCCGATCTCTCTCTCTCCCTCCCCTGCAGCTCTCTCCTCCCTTCCTCCCTCCATCTCTCACAAGCAAAAGGACCTTGGGCTGGCAGGCCGTGACCTACTGTACTTTGATGGGACCCTCATCTTCCTGATTCTTTCCATGTGCCATACATTCCAGCTAAAGCGACCACAGGGAAAATGGCTTCAGTTTGTTGTCTTGTGGATGATCCATGCCCTGCATCCTGGGACAGAAGAGGCCGAAGGCACTAGCAGCAACATATTGACTACAGCTCCTGCAGAGCAGAGGGCATCTTCAGGGCCCATCCCAGAAGAGGAGGGCTGGGTGGAACCCTGAATGCCAAGAAAAGCTTTCAAGTCTCCTTAAAGACTGTTTCAGAGAGCCAGCCTAGCCTTGAAAGTGGGGCCTCGAAAGTGGGCTTCCTCCTGCTACCAGGAGGCAAAGTTATGAAGCTGGTAGTTTGTCTCTCAGATTAAGCAAATCTATATGAAGAACCTCCAATGTGAAGAAGGGGGTGAAGGGGTAGAGGAGAACTGAGGCCTGGCCATCGTGGGGTTGCCCACCATATGGAATGACCAGGGGCCAAGTTGTGCAAAGGAGAAACATCTGAAGAAAAACAGTTGCTATATGAGACAGGCTGATTATACTGGGCCCCTTGCCCTAAAAGGAGGCTAGGGCAGACAGAAACAGTGAAAATGATTGATGAGTCTCTAAATGCAACCCCTGCCATCCAAGGAATTCTACCAATGCCTATGTTTATCCCTAATTGACATACTCATCTTTGGTACATCCAGGGGTAGTTGGGATCTGCCAACCCCTACATTGGTTTAATTGTCAAAGATTCCAGCTCCCTTTGTTTACCTCATTATAAAACTCCCCTGTACTGTGTTTAAGCACTCAGACCATTTCAAGTCAGTCTGTTGCCTGGATGATGCTGGTTCTCTGGATTGTGATTACATACCAAGCTTCATTTACCAGAACCAGACCAAGACTGGGATCCAAGGTTGGTGGTGAAGTGGAGGCACATGATGTTGAGCATTTTGTGTAAGCAAGTGTTCAATCTATAGTCACAGAATAGCTTGGTCTCTGAAAAAATCAAGGTTAAGGAGAATCATCCAAAGAGCAATGGAGAGGTTAATGGTGGGCATGTGCAGGTTGCAACACATTATGAACCAGGAATTGTACAGGAGAAACAGATGAAGAATGTCATTGAAGAAACTTATGCCTGTAAAAACAAAGATGGCCCAGGCATGTAGTTAAGAGTAAGGGATAACTTAATGGCCAGGCTGCATTTGGTATCCACATAATGTCGGGAAGACCAACGTCCAACCCAGTAAGTGAACATCCTGTGATGGATTTATGGTAGGAGACGGTCAAGAAACACACAGGATGGGCAAACAGGAGGGATGCACTTTGCATCATGGGAGGGAGTACCCACATCTATAGGATGACAGATTTGTCAAGGCAATTAGAGGTTAACGTGACTGTGTTTCTGTCCCTGAGCTCCAGAAACAGACTAATGTACCATCATAACTCAACTGTATATGGCCCTTGAAGCCTTACGAAGCACAATTTTTCACAATAGCCCTACACATTAAGTAATGCAAGTATAGTTGTAGAGTCGGGTCCAACTCTTTGTGACCCTATTTGGGGTTTTCTTGGCAAAGATACTAGAGAGGTTTGCCATTTCCTTCTCTAGCTCATTTTACAGATGAGGAAACTGAGGCAAACAAGGTTAAGTGACTCACCCAGGGTCATACAGCTAGTAAGTGTCTGAGGCCAGATTTGAACTCAGAAAAATGAGTCTTCCTGACTCAGGTCTGGCACTTTATCCACTGGGCCACCTAGGTGTAATATTAATAGAGGCATGGTGTCAAAAAAGAAGGTTATTATATTCCCAGGGAAAAGGGGGGTATGGGGCAGAGTGTCCTGGTCAGATCCTGTCTAGACCCTCATGTTCAATTCTGGGCACCACAGTTTAGGAAGGACGTTGGCAAATGGAAATCAATGGATTATAGTATCACAGAAGCCATTCATTCCAATTCTTCATTTAACAAAGTGAGACAGATTCCCCAGAGATGAAGTGACGGGCCAGAGTCACAGAGATGCTAGATAGCAGAGATGAGATGTGAAGTAAGGCCCTTAGATCTAGTCTCTTTAAACTGTACCACACTGAAAGAGAGGAAACTGGAGAACATGCCTACACGGGTTGACTAAGGGAACTGGAGATGTTTAATCTGAAGAAGAGGGAAAAATCTAGAAGAACTGGAAATTGCAGGGATGCCCACCAATTGGGGAATGGCTAAACACATTGTGGTATATGATTGTGATGGAATACTACTGTGTATAAGAAACGATGAGCTCAATGATCTTAGAAAAACATGGAAAGACTTGCATGAAATGGTGGTAATTGAAATGAGCAGAACAATTTCATATATATATATATATGTATGTATGTACGTATGTATGTATGTATGTATGTGTATATATATATATATATATATATATATATATATACGTAATATTGCTTTAAGAACAACTTTGAGCAACTGAGCCATTTTGACTGTTATAAATATCCAAATTAACTATAAAGGACACATGAAGAAAGACACTATCTGTATCCAGAGGAAGAACTGATTGATGGTATATATATAATAATTTTACACATATATACCTATTTGTGTCTAATGGTAGCCATTTCTAGGGGAGGGGAGGGGGAAAGGGAAGAAAAAAATGAGAAGAAAAAGAAATTTACACGATAACTTTATTAGAAATTTAAAAGAAATAGCAAGCTATACAAAGAGATTTGCAGTTTCATGCACAATTATCTTTTTTCTTAATTATACTAGGTTATGGAAATGTTTATTTTATTCCATAAATTAGAAACAAATTAAATTTTAAAAATTGTTAAAAGAAGAGATGATTCAGAAAGAGTAGTGATGATATTTCAAGGTCTGTTGAGTGAAAGAAAATTCGACTTCTGCTTAGTGCCTGTGGATAGAATTTAGGAACAATAAGTAGAAGGTGAGAAGAGGAGGATTTTAACTTGAACTACAGAAATGATTTCTAACCATTAGAACTATTCCAAAAAGGGATGAGTTGCTTTGGGACAGGGTTCCCTGTTACTGGAGATCTTGGAAGTGTGGTAAAGTGGGATTTCTATTCAAGTACAAGCTGGATCACTTCTATGGGCCCATCCGATTCTAAGATTCTGGGATTTGGCGAAGGTCCCTCTCCGATGCTTCATGGGGCTTCAGTTATGGTGCATGCAGCAGCGAAGTCTTGTTATACTCAGAGAGAGTCAGTAACTGGCTGCTGTCCCCCAAGCAATGACATTTTAGACCATAGTAATTCAGAGAACCATCTACTAAGAGATGGAAGGTATTATAATTTACATCAATGGAGGTAGTACCCATTCCATCAAAACCACAAGAATTACTGAAGTAAGAAACACAAAGAAGAGATTAAAAACAAAAAGATTTAAAAAGGAAGGAATTGCTTTCAGGTTGGACGGTCAGGGAAACGTCACTAGAGGTTATAGCATCCAAACTAAAGACTGAATGAGAGGATGTATTTCTCTTAGTATTTCTACCCCGCTTTTCTTTCAGCCATAATGGTACCTTCTCCCCAGGATCCCCGGAGCCCTCATGCTGTCTTTAGGCTCTCCACGCCCTCCAATTCAGTGTCCCACCTCCACCCCCAATCCATCACCAAGTGCCAGGTGCTCTGGAATTACCTTTCTCCCAAGTCAACACTTGCTTTCAGCAAACTGTCACATTAAAAAAAGATTTGACCAATGAATCAGTGAATTTTCAGTATAATATTAAACCGATAACGGTTTAATATGGTTATTCTTCCAAAGTGTGTTATCATTTTATCTGAGGATAGTCCCTTAATCCAAAGGAATGAATGTTTAATATTGGAATTTCAGGTAATGGGAGCGATAGTTAGGGTCAAAGGGGGCTTTTCTGACATCCAACAAATGATGCCTCTACTTTCATAGAAGACTCATTATACTCCCACATAAAGCAACTTTTTTTTTTCCATTATGGCTATATCCAACCTACCAAATGGAAAACTACAAACAAAACAATGACAAAAAAAAAAACCTCTCCAAAAGACAAAACCTAGTATCTTCTCTCCTTATTCTAACTCCTCACCCACTTAACCAGCCCAAGAAAGAAACAAAATTAGCAGAGAGGGGCATCTGCAGAAGGTGACAATGAAACACATACACATTACTAATAATTATAGACCAGAGGTTCTTGTTTTTTTAAAATTTTTTTGTTAATCATAATAGTAGCTAGCATTTATAAAACATCTATTACATGCCAGGCACTATCCTAAGTGTTTTTACAAATTTTCTCATTTGATCTTTATAACAACCTTGCGATGTAGTCGCTGTTATTATCCCCATTTTAGAGTTGTGAAAACTGAGGCAGAGTTAAGCGACTTGCGCAAGGTCACACAGACCAAATTTGAAATCAGATCTTACTGACTCCAGGCCCAGTAGGTAAAAGCAGTGGAATGGGAGAGATGGGTCTGAGGGGTGGGAGTGGAATGGCAGGCATATATGGACCATGCTGAGAGTGCAGATAAGCGCTTCAAGAGCTTGCCTGGTACTTGGCCACATGGTAGAGACTGTGAACACATGCACAAATTTAGTCAGCATGGACATTGCCCAGACATCCTGAATCACTGATTTCTGAGTATCCCTTGATTACTAGTCACTGTGCCAACACTGGAAGACAAATGAATATGCAGAGACCCACACTCTGCCATGAGGGATCTGACTGTGTCTTTCTCCAACTGTGTTGGGAAGACAAAGAGATTAATTAGGGAATGTTTGGGATCTGATTAAATTACTTTTTATTTATTTAGCATTGTTTTAATTAGATGGTTTTGGGTTTTTTTTCCTATTGTAACCCTCTGCTATAGGCAAAGGCTGGGGGAGTACAAAAAGACTGTCTGCCAGCTGTACAAAGACTTTCTGACCCAGATATAGGCATTGGAAATGATTCATCCAGTGAAGGAAATTGTGAACATTATTACAGGGCAGGACAATTGAACCCAGGGGCAACTCCTTTCCTGCCCAAAACATCTATAAAGATGTCTAGGGTACACATTCAACCCACAGAACAGAAAATGCTGATAGCCAGCCTGACATGGCTGCCAGCCCAGGTGCGGCAAACACATGCATAATAACCCTGATGATCAACGCATACCAGCTACCAGCGTGGGATAAGAGCTGAGAGATTGGTCAGTGACAAGAGAACTGATCCTGTCTGACTAGGCAGTAACTAGGCTAAGTTGTGGTATTATAGGTAAACCTAAAGACATAGTTATACCTGTATCTAGGCAACGATGCTAGAGATTGCCCATGTCACACGGACTTTGCATATAATTGCACGTTTGCTGTCATGAATGTGAACTATTGAACGCTTGAGTTACTGCTTGTTTCTTATTTTGACGTTAAGTTCATTGGACTATGTGTTATATTCATGCTACAGCAAGGGCTGGTCATTGTTTTGTGCATACACTGATGCTTGTAGTTAAGCTGTGTTTTATATAGGGCTGTTGATTGGTGTCATTGCCGCAGCTAGCTAGCTTTGCTCTGCTCTTAACCATGCCTGTTGCTTTTGAGTGATTGCTGTATATGGACTCTCTCTCTGTCTGTCTGTCTCTATGTCTATTTGTCTCTCTTTGTCTCTCTCTCTCTCTGTCTCTCTCTCTCTGTCTCTCTGTCTCTCTCTCTCTGTCTCTCTGTCTCTCTCTCTCTGTCTCTCTGTCTCTCTCTCTCTGTCTCTCTCAGCTAAACTGAGATAATCCCATGCCCAGTGGAAAAAGTTCATTACCTTTTGTGTATTATGTGGTATATATTCCCTGATTTCTGTATTCAATTTGGATAAATGAGTTTATTCTTTCTATGTTATATGCATCCATTGTGGAGCTGGCAGCTGGTGGGAAGGGAGTCAAGCTTTGGACATATAGCTTGGGGTACTCTTTCCCCATAAAAAGACAGTGATCAGGAGCATAGTTTGAACCTAAAGCTTATTTCCCTCAGACTAATAATATTGAGAAGGTTGGAGGAAAGATAAATTATAGTTCTAGCCTGGTACCCCCTCCCTCTGAGGGGAGCAGAGTGGCCAGCCTCCGGCCCCAACCTCCTACTTCCCCTCCTAGCAAGAATAAAACTCTACTTTGGAGAAGGGCAAGGGAAGGAAATTCTAGACTTGCCTCCCTGAAAACCACCTCTAGCCAGGTCACAGATTCTTCACCCCTGCCCTAGACAAAGCCATGTAAACACATATAAGCTACATGGGTAAAACACACACACACACACACACACACATACACCCTACTCTATGATTCCATGAATCATCTGTCATGATATGACACAGAGTCATTTTGGAGGACTCAGCCGCAAATTTGAATGAATGCTGACCCAAAACCACATATCAAAACTGGCAAGCATTTAGGTATCCCTAGAATCTAGATATAGATACTAGGCAGGTCTGTGCTACATAACTCACATTGGAATCGCACTTTACGGTTTACAAAATGCTTTCCTTCCAACAACCTAAGGCAGCATGGAACAGTGAAAAAGATTTGGGGGACAGAAGACTTGGGTTTAAAGTAGGCTCTACTGCTTCTATCCACACCATCTTAGGCAAATCATTTAACTCTCTGGGCTCAGTTTCCTTATCTGAAAGTGACGGGTTTGGACTAGGTGACCTCTGCTAACATCCCTTCCAGCTCTGAGACTATGAAACCCTGTAATAAAGCTAATTCAAATGTCATTATTCGCATTTTACCGGTTGGAAATCTGAGGCTCGGTAAAGTGATTGCCCATGTTCACAAAGCCATTATTATCAAACCCGGGATTTCAACCCAGGTCACTTAACTTCAAAACTTGTGCTCTTTTCAACATACCACAATACTTCTAAATCATTAATAAGGAGATGAAGGGAAATAAATAAGGGTATTTTCACAGGCTAGATGCAGGCTTTCAGTGAGTTTTGCCCTTTAGTTAGAGAATAGATGGAGGCTAGATCTGAGATTTCATTGATGTAGGGAACTCTCGGGAGAGGAAATTCTCTGCCACTCTAGGTAGGCACCTCCTCTGCAACTTAAAATCTTAGAGAGTTGACCAGAGAACTATGAGTTTGAGTGACCTTTCTAAAGTCACACAGCCAGAATATCAGAGGTGGCCTTGACACCAGGTCTTCCTTATTCTGAGGCCAGTTCTCTATCTACCACCATCATACTGCCTCTCTTCATCACACAAAATAAGGACTTAATAAATATTAATAACAGCCACACTGTGCGAGGACTGACTTTGATAGACTTGGCCCTTCTCAGCAATTCAAGGACCTAGAACTTTTCCAAAGGACTCATGATGGAAAATGCCATCCATATGCAGAGAAAGAACTATGGAGTCTGAATGCAGAGTGAAGCAGACTTTTTTCCCTTTTCTTTTGTTTTTTTTTTCTTTCTCATGGTTTCTCCTGTTCTTATAATTCTTCTATGCAACATGACTAATGTGAAAATGTGTTGAGTAGGAATGTACGTGTACAGCACATATTGGATTGCATGCCGTCTTGGAGAGGGAGGGGGAGAAAATTTAAAATTTATGGAAATGAATGTTGAAAACTGAAAATAAATAAATTGAATATTTTAAAAATACACAGTAAATAAATAAATATTAATAGAATGGAATGCATCCTGTTGTCATTTAGAGTAACCCCTGTCCAACAAAGCCCCAGATTGCTACCTGGGAAAGCGTGGCCTTGGAACCCAGATCTTCCACTTTCTGAGGCCAGTCCTCTGTCCACTTTTTGACAGAGCTATTGTATTATACATGATGAGTCTTTATTTCATTTGTAAAGGACTGCCTCATGAAATATATTGACACTGGCTTGGGAGTCACCAAAGTTGGAGTCTAGTACAAACCCTACTACTGACAAAGGCTTCATACAGATCCGCTACCATACCTTACCTCCAACCACAATTCCCATATGTGCACACCAAACACAATCACTTGTGTAGACAGACCTTCAGATTCAACACCCAATGAGTAGTCTCTGCCTTTCTCCTTCAGTGAAGGAGGACCTAGGTTTAAATCCTACCCTTGATGCTTATCACAAGGGTGATCTTAGGTAAGTCATCTAACCTCCCTGTGCCTCCATTTCCTTAAGAGGAAAACAAGAATTGGGCTAGGCAGTTTCTGAGGTATTGTCCAGCTTTAGGCCTATGATCTCCTATGATCTATGACCCTCCTCTTTTCTCTCTACTTTCTCACTCTATAGCCTCATCAGCATCCATAGGGTTTTTTATGTGCAAAGCAGAAAGGTAGTAGAGGGGTGGTGGGTAAAGAATTGGCCTGAGAGTAAGGAAAACAAAGAAGGTTCAAAGGCCATCTCTGATATCAGCTCTATCAGATGACTCACAGATCTACATATGAAGCCTCGGTATTACCCCTTAGACTCAGTCAGTCCCACATCACCAGTTACTTATTGGATATTGCAAACTGGATATCCAAAGACATCTCAAATGCAACATGTCTGAAACTGAATCCATTATCTTTCCCCAAAAACCCTTCCTTCTTCCAAACTTCCCTTTATATGTTGAAGGCACCACTATCCTTCCAATATCCAAAGTTCTCAATCTCAAAAGTATCCTCAACTCTTCATTCTCCCTCACTCCACTGACACAATCTATTGCCAAACTTGCCATTTCTACTTCTAAAACATCTGCATTTCTGAATTTCCGGGGAGATGATGGAGCAAGTGAGAAATTTTCAGGCTCTCCAGATTTCCTCCACAAACAGACAGAAAATCACCACAAAATGAACATAGAATAGCAAAAATAAAGGGGCAACTTGAGAGGACCTCAGAAAAGGCAGGACCTCCAGGAGCTGAGGTTTTACCTGAGAGAAGTATAGATACCTCCAGGTAGGCTACACTAAATCAACAAACAGTAGGCCCTGAGCACAGCCCTGTCAGGAAGCAGAGGAGGCCTCAAGAAATTTCACCCCACTAACTTTGACCTCACTAACTTTCCTCTAAGGATCAGTAGAGTCTGAGTGGGGGAAGATCGAAGGACACCCCACCCTCCCTCACTGTTTCTGAAAGCCAGGCCTAGTGGTACTGACCAGAAGTGATCACTGGGCTGTGGCTGTGGGCAGAGAAGAGGGAGCACATGCCTGATGAGTGTGGTACCTCAGAGAGCAAAAACAATTTTGGGACAGCCTGGCGAGGGGCCCTAACTGTGGCTTAGGGGAGGAGGAGAGTCTCTGAGGTTGAGTCCATGGACAGAATTCAGAAAATAACAGTAAGGAGGACCTGAGGCCTAGAGCAACATTACCCACAACTCAGGATTAAAACCGGATTATAATAATAAGCTGATAAAAATAAAATAAAACAAACTGAAAATAAAAATGAGTAAGCAAAGCAAAATGAACCCAACCACAGATGGCTACTTTGGTGTAAAAGAAGATCTGGGTTCATATTCAGAGGAAGATAGTGAGGTTAAAAAAAAAGCCAACTCCTACCCCAAAAAGTAACATCAAATGGCCACACACCCAAAGAGTTCTTAGGAGAACTTAAAAAGGAATGCAAAAATCCAAGAGAAATTAAAGAAAACTTAGGGAAAAAAATAAAAGCAATCCAAGAAAATTATGAAAAGAAAATTAACCAATTGGAAAAAGAGATGCAAAATCTTAAGGAAGAAAATAACTCCTTGAAAACTAGAATTGGGCAAGAAGAATCGAATGATGTTATACACCATCAAGAAATAATAAAAATAGAAAAAATAGAAGAGAACATGAAACATCTCATTAGAAAAACAACTAACCTAGAAAACAGATTGAGGAGAGACAACATAAAAGTTGTTGTACTGCCTGAAAGTTATGATTTTTTTAAAAAAAGAATCTGGATACAATATTACAAGAAACAATTAAGGAAAATTGTCCTAAAGTTCTAGAACAAGAAGGTAAAGCAGAAATAGAAAAAAATATCTACCATTCACTACCTGAAAGAGATCCTAGGAGGAAAACTTACAGGAGTGTCATAGCGAAGTTTCAAAATTCCCAAGTTAAGGAGAAAATATTGCAAGCAACAAGAAAAAGGGGGGGGGGGGGGCGGGAATGAATCCAAATACTATGGAAATACAGTCAGAATTTCACAAGACCTAGCAGCTTCTACTCTAAAAGACTGTAGGTCTTACAACATTATATTTCAAAGAGCAAAAGAGCTGGGGTTGTGTCCAAGAATAACTTACCCAGCAAAGCTCAGCATAATCCTGAATGAAAAAAAAATGGATATTTAACAAACTGAAAGACTTTCAGGTATTTGTAACAAAAAGACCAGAACTCAATGGAAAATTCTATATAAAAGATCCAGAAGAAATATAAGAAAAACATTAATGGTTAATTATAAGATTCATTAAGGAATGCAGAGTGAAGCAGAATATTTTCTTTTGTTTTCTTTCTCATGGTTTCTCCCATTTGTTATAATTCTTCTATGCAATATGACTAATGTGCAAATGTATTTAATAGGAATGTATGTGTAGAGCCCATATCAGATTGCGTGCTGTCTTGGGGAGGGAGGGGGAAAGAGGGGGAGAAAATTTAAAACTTATGGAACTGAGTGTTGAAAACTGAAACTTAATAAATTAATAAATAAACAAGGGAGAATTTTCTAAAAAGACTCATTAGGGTCAAACTGTTTACTTATTATGTATATGAAAATGTTATCAGTATTCTTAAAACTCATCATTACTAAGGGAGTTTGAAAGAAAGCTTGGGGCTGAGTTGCATTTCATGAGGTGGTTCTAAAAGGCAAAATTTGGTAGGAAAAGGTTAAAGGAAGTGATTATATTATAAAAATGGAGCGTTTATCCAATGTCTTCTCTCCATTCACACATCTTACCACCTTAGCACCAGGCCTCATCACCTCTCACCTGGATTTTTGGAACAGCCTTCCAATTGGTTTTCCTGCCTCAAGTCTCTCACCACTCCAGTCCATCCTACATACAGCTGCTGGTGATTTTCCTTAAGTGTAGACTTGACCATATCACTCTCTGACTCAATCAACACCAGTGGTTCCATATTGCTCAAAGATAAAATATAAACTCCTCTGTTTAGCTCTTGAAATCCTTCACAAATGGCCCTAACCTATCTCTCTACCTTCATTTGACATTACTCCCCATCTCCAACTCTGCATGCTAGTCTAATTAGACTTTTTGCTATTCCTCCCTCCTGGTCTTCCATCCCCCATCCTGCCTTTGTCCCCAGTGCCTGGAATGCACTCCATCCTCATCTCTGCCTCATAGAATCCCTCTCTTCCTTCAAGACTCATAAGCAGGAATTGTTTCCTTCATTGTATTTCTCTTCCCAGCTCCTAGCACATAGTAGGTGCTTAATAAATTCTTGCGAATTGATTGATTGACCTATGACCTTGATAAAGAGCAAATTTTCAGTCTACAACTGAAGCAAATCTTGTCTCAGAATCAGATTCACATTATGACAAGAATTACAGCCTAAAGTGATGTCTCCAAGAGTGGAGGTCAGGGGAAAGGAGCAAGAAATGTTGTGTAGGTAGAATTCACAAAACTAGGCAACTGATGGGATATGGGGTGAGAAGATGAAAGGGAAGGAAGAGCAAAAAGTGTTGACAAGGTTGTGAACCAGGGCACTTCAAAGTATTCTGAATTCACATAAACTTAAGAACACTAAAGTCCTTTACCAATTTTATCAAATCATGCAAAGTAAACTACACAGGAAAATGCCAGCATGCCCTCAGAATACAGGTTTTGCTCATTTGAGACCCTGGCATCCTTATTAAGAAAATTCCTCCCAATGACCTTTATCTTCACATATTCATCTGCTGAAGCATTCTGAAGCTATTTGGTAAGATATTTCTGCTATTAATCTCTAGTAATCTAAAATCTCCTGTGATTTCCACTGATAGCTATCTCACTCTTCAGAGTTCAGAAGCTAAGCACGCAAACCCCAGAGTCCTCTGGGAATGTGGGGCATTGATGTGTCTGCCAAACTAAAATGCTTTCTCATTAAAACTGACCGATTCTCAGATGTACTAAAAAATAATAATAATAATAATAAAATTGCTGGTCAGCTGGGACTTCTAAGAGATTTCATGTACAATTTTTGTTCCCAGAAATGCAGCAATAATTCATATGTCCCTGCCTCACACAGATGGGCCACTTTGTCAAGGAATATTGTTGCTACAAAAGCCTGGGGGGAAAGGAGAGAATGGTTAAGGGTAAAGGCAGGATAGATCCATTTAATGTTCTGGCTACATGGTTGCTATGAAATCCCATATTACCCAAGAGTTTTCTTGGTTTGTGGTTTTCCCCACCCCTACTATGAAAACTTGACTCTAGAAAGCATTGCCTCAGGGTATTAACCAGAGGTGTGACTCAGTGGCCTGAGGCTGAGAGGGAAGCTAGCTGGATTTTGAAACTTGATTTTAAATTCCGCCTCTTAGACTTGCTGGCTGTGTGACCTTGGGCTAGTCATTTCAGTGTCAGCTGAGCATGACTCTGTACCTGTAAGGGATTTACTGAGGTGACTCCAGGCATTCTTTGGGGAGAGATATGGGAACAAAAGATACTCTAGAGAGGAAACAAAGTTGGAGATATGTGGGGAAACCTGACTGGCTCTTTAGCATGCTCCTGTGAGCCAGTGGGAACCAGTTTGACTGGCTACCCTCCTGACTCTCCAAGAATTTCTCTACCATGCCCCAGAAATTTTTCCATTTTTGGAGCTCACTTCAGCCCTGCATTGGAAGTATCCTCTTGCCCCTTGGGTCTCTCCTTCTGATTAGATGGGTCTTTCCAGAGCTGCCATTTTAAGGAGGTTGCCCAGGCCAGCCAGGTCTTCATTCTTCTCTCAACTTTCTCTATCATGACCCCATACAGGTTGCCTTCATCCACTTCCCTTTTTCATCTTTCCTTTTTTTGTGTGTGGTCTTCCCCTGAGGGTAGAGACTGTCTTTCTTGCTACTTCTGTTTTATTCCCAGTGCCTGGAACATAGTAGGCATTTAATAAATGTTCATTGACTGACAGACTGACAATCTTTTTGTAATATAGGGATGATTATGCCAGTAGTACCTTCCTGATAGGGTTCTTTTGGGGATTGCGAGGCTCAAATTAAATAAGGGATGTGAAGCAACTCATAAGTTTTGAAGCCCAATGTAAATATCAGATATTTAATTTTTCTTATTTTATGATTAAATAAGAATAGAGGAGAAGAAAGGTTGTACAGAATTGATAAAATCTGGCAACTAATGGGATGTGAGGCGGTAGAGGGAAGAAGAGGAAGGAGTCAAGCTGGACACCTGGATGGATGGTCATTTCCTTCATAAAACTAAAAGTCTTCTGAGTTCACATGAACTTAATAGTAGCAAAACCCTCTTTGTTACCTGTCTCAGGTCTTGCCTCCCATTGCAGACTCAGAATAATATAAAGTCCCAGGGGATTCTGGGAAACAGGAACTAGTAGGGACCAGCTAGGCAGTCAAAAAACTATTGGGTGTGCAGTCAGAAAACTTACCTGGCTTTATAATATTAGCTCTACTTCCTACCTCTGTGACTTGGTTTCCTCATCTGTAAAATGAGGTTGGACTAGATGACCTTGAAGATCCCTCCCAGCTCTAGTTCTAGGATCCTATGAATCTGGTGGGAGAAGCACCAGGAGGTGAGGATTTTAAAACAGACTTACATGATCGAGAGTTGGAAGATACCTTAGAAATTATCTAACCCCACCTCCCTCATTTTATGGAGGAGACAAATAGGACTAAAAAGGAAGAGGAAAAGGATCTACATGGACAAAAATATTTACAGCAGGTCTTTTTGTTGTGGCAAAAAAGCCTAGAGACTAAAGTGGTGCCCATCAACTGGAAAATACCTGAACAGACTGTAAAAATAGAACATTATTGTGCTATAAAGAAATGATGAGAGACAGTTTCAAAGAAACCTAGGAAGACTTGTATGAACTGATGCAGAGTTGTTAGAAACATACTTGTATTGTCTAGGAATAAACAATACTCGTTGGGAAGCCAGGAACGTTTTAATTATATTTTACAAATGTAAAATAAATAAGTGAATCAATGGGTACATCCCCTGAACAGAGTACAGGAGAATACAAGGACTCAGATGGACGCCAGTGTTTTCTTTTACATTTTTCAACAGGAGAGGGGGAGGTGGAAGGAAGAGAAAATAGATTTTTGTTCACTGAAAAAATTAAATTAAAAAATAGATCCAAAAAGACAAAGTGACTTGTCCAAAGACATGCTGCTGAGTCCAGATTCAAACGCAGTGTTTTTTCCATTACTCTTGGAAGATAAGCCCAGTCTATAGGGGAACTCCATGCCAGGTAAAGGAAGGGGGTTGGGTTAAAGTGTGTTCAAACAGACTGTTAAGTTGTGGAGGCAGGGTATAGAGAGTCTTGAAAGAGGAGAGAGCCCAGGTACCCTTCTAAGGCCATGCGGCAAAGAAGCCAAGGTCAGTAACTCACCTTGACAGAGGGAATGAGTCAAGAACCATTGCCAGATGTTTCAGAATCCTGGTACCCCACAAACCCCTGGGGAAGAGCAAAGCAGGTATGCCAAGTTTGCCAGGCTGCTGATAACTCACAGCTACATGGCACCCAACAGGAATGAGAGCAGGGATGTGATAAACACACCTTCCCTGAATTAAGAAAAACCATCTTGGAGGAAGACCTCAGTGAGATAAAGGGTTGCCTTAGCAGCCAGCTCCTGCTCCTCTGTTTCAGAGATAAGGCTGGAATTCACCACTCCACCTCCTCTCCCTAGCCTCCACCCCCACCCCTCCAACCACACACACATTTTTACAGATGTGGCCAGGGAAGGACTGTGACTTGCCCAAGGTCAAACAGCTACTTAGTGACAAAGCATGACCAGAACATAGGGTCTCCTGATGCTGAGATCAATGCTCTTATAATATACTCCCTTCACCCCCCTTTCACCCTTTTGTTTGTCAGTTTGCTTGTTTAATTTTTATTGACATCTTTTATTTTCAGTCAATTTTTTTCTCATTATCTTATTACCTCTCCCCCAACCAGAGAGCCACAAATCTCATAAGGATAAAAAAGAAAAGGGCAGGGGAGAATCCATTTGGCAAAGGTCCCCAAGCACATCAATCAATTCTGTTGGCACATGGACTGTTTTTCATCGAATGCCTCCCTCCTCTGCAAAGAAGAGATGGTTCCTTCTACTCCCATAAGGGATCACAGATTTAGAACAGAAAGTGTTGTGAAAGGTCATGTAGTCCTCATTTCACAGCTAAGGAAACTGAGACCAAGAGAGGTTAAATAATTTGCCCAAAATCTCATTCCTAAAAGGACGGTGCAAGGATTTCAACCCAGGTTATCTGTCACCAGATGGAGGATGTGTTCCACTTGTGCCATATCTCCTCTCTGATTCACCTCCTGCTGGACAAAATTTGAATCTCAACGGTTACTTCCTCCTTATATACTTTGTCCACCCCCCACTCAACTTGCCTACACTCTGAAAGAAGCTGTTTGAGCTCTGCCAGCATCTGATCTTTTCCTCTTGAGGGGAAAATCTAGCCTAGTCTGAGGGAGAATCCCATGAGAAAATGTGCCTTTGATCCTGGGGACTCTTTTCATCTTTGTTAATTTTTGTACTCAGCTGCCTCAGTCCTGAACCACCCATCCAGGACCATGCCCTATCTAGGAATTCCCAAATCTTGTATACAAGGCCAGTAGAGCCTTGCAGCTTCCACCAGCACAGGAGAAAGGATCCAACAAACCCGAAGGAGAGTTCCTGGGGAAGCAACGGAAAAAAAGCCACCCTGGCTAAGGAACAGGATATGACCCCCAGCTACCTGAAGCCAAGGAGTAAAGAAAGCTGTCCTGAAGAAGACTGTCAAGACCAGGGGTCTTCTGGACCAGAGCAAAGAGCCAGGCAAGTGGATCCTAAGGGCACTGGGAAATCTTCAGCTTTGCTGAATTTAATCCACTGGCTAAAGGAGAGAATTGAAATAATATCTAGTCAGCTGGCCTCACCTCGGGACATATTCTAGGAGGAGTGGAGGTCAACCAGAGAGAAAGATCAGAGCTAAGTAAGAGCCAGGCCTCATTCCACGCTCTTGTCCTGCCCTCTCCTGTCTCAGTCTAGGCAGCAGCCCCCACTGCTACGCCTGGATTTCACTGCTAGGCCTGGGGAAATCCTTCCCTTCCCTCGTGGCCTAGCTACTCTCTTCTCCAGGAAGCCTCCCCTCATCACTTCAATTGAAAGGGACATCTGTCTCCTCACATTTTCTTAGAATAATTTGCCTGGGTCTCTCCTTTGTTTCATTCTCCTTGTACTAGCGCCATGCTCCTTTATCCAATTATAATATATGATATAAGGTGTGGCAAAAGTCTTAGTTCGCTTCTAACCTATTAAAGTTTAAACTGCACTAAGATTTTGGGGAGACACTGTATTAAGCGCCTTGCCCATACTGTATGCTAAATAAATATACATTGAATTGGATTGTTTATGAGTGTTTATGGAATAAAGAAATAATAGATTTAAGTTGGAAGGGAACTCGTAGGGGCCAGGGGTGGGGAACCTGTGTCCTCAATGTCCAAACTTCGTGAAGTAACACTTTTGCAACTTAACAGGGGTCTGCTGGGGACAATGCCTTCACCCAAAAGGGGTGCATGATGGTACGAATTTCAGGTCTAAGTTTATAGTTCAAAGGATTTAGAACTGGAAGCATCTTTTGAGGCTCATTTTACACAGGAGGATTCTGAAGCCAAATGAGGTAAGATAGCTTGTCCGGAAGCTTCATGAAGTTTGGATTGAGTCAAAAGGCTGCACTTGAGGACCTAGAGGGCCACATGTGGCATCAATGCTGCAGGTTCCCCACCCCTGGTCTACACCCTAATTTTACAGATGGGGAAACTGAGGCCTGGGGAGGTTAGGTGACTTTCCCAGGGTCACAAACTTATAAATACCCTAGGGAGGATTTGAACCCACATCTTCCTGACTCAGGGTTCAGTATACTGTTCATTACACCACACTGTCTCTCTGAAAATACCTTTCTGACTCTGTGGCTTTCCCCTGTGCTATTGGAAACCCTAGAGTGAGTGCATAATAGCCTGATATCTGTGATCTGACTCTGGGGAGCTCTTAATTTCCTTAGAGCCAGCACAGATATTCCCTTCCTGTTTTCAGCATGTACAAATGTTCCCTTCCTGGAGGGAATCTGCTTCTGTCCTTGTGGGAGTGAGGGCCTTGTACTGTGTGATGTTGTAGAGTCTCCTAATTGGCTGCTGCCACAGAAGAGATAATGAGCAATCACCCCCTTTCCCCTCTGCTGTTTTCCTGGCTTCTGGTTGGCTTCATGTGGACAGTTAACAGCTTTGACTAAAGAGCTGGGTAAGGTGTGGACGGAGTGGGACTTGGAGTCAACCTGTCTCTCACCTGACTCCAGTGTACGTGTGAGCACATAGCCAGCTCTTCCTCTTTTGTATCTGTTTTTTCCCAGTCTCAAATGAAATCTCAGGTGAATGAGGATTCCATGATGGACGGGAAGTCCCCTCCTGCCTTCACTCTGGCAGGCCTCTACCCCATTCCACTCCTCCCCCTCACAATTTGCAGACCCTGTGTCTGCTTGCCAGAGAATTTGAGAAAATAATCCCTCCTAACATGATTGTGAGTATAAATAGACTACCATATTGCTAATCTCAGGTAACACTTTTGCAACTTAACAGGGGTCTTTTGGGGACGATGCTTTCACCCAAAGGTGTGACCACGATGGTAGGAATTTCAGGCCCAGATTTATAGTTCAAAGAATTTAGAACTGGAAGTGTCTTTGGGGAATCATTTTACAGATGAGGATTCTGAAGCCAAATGAGGAGAAATAGCTTGCCCAGAATCACACAGGGGATGAGTGGTAGAGCCAAGGCTTGAACCAAGGTCCTTTAACTCCAAGTCAAGGGTCCTTTCCAGGTTTTTTTAGGAAAGAATTGGCCATTTTCTGTAGCTGAAATTACACTTCATAGGCAGCGTCCTGCTCTGATTGCTCCAGCTATCACAATATGTGTCCAATTCTGCCCATGCTTCAGGATATAAAGAGGCTTCTTTCATAAATTTGATAGCAGCATTTTGTAAGAGTCTGGTTTGTAGAAAAATACCAGGACACTGGAGGTTAAGTACTATCGCTTACTAGCTATCCTCTGACCCTTGGGGTGTGTGTGTGTGTGTGTGTGTGTGTGTGTGTGTGTGTGTGTTCTGGTCCACAAAGAAGGCCCTCTCCATTCAAACCATTCTCCATTCAGCCATTAAAGTGATTTTCCTAAAACACAGGTCCGATCATGTCAACCCCTACTCAATAAACTCCTGTGGCTCCCTAGTGCCTCTGGAAGCAAATACAAAACGCAGCCCTTCCTAACCTAATCCTCTCCTACCTTTCCCAGTTTTCTTGTAGCTCATTCCTCCCAAAAATACTCTTTAGTTTATTGACAGTGACCTCCTGGCTGTTCCACAAACAAGACAATCCATCTCTCAGCTCTGGACATTTTTTCTGGCTCTCCTGCAACAACTTCTCTCCTCCACTCCACTTACTGTCTTCCCTGACTTCCTTTAAGTCCCAACTAAAATCCCACTTTCTATAGTAAGCCTATCCTAACCTCTCTTGATTCCAGTGCTTTCCTTCTTTTAATTATTTCCTATTTATCCTGTATATAGCTTGCTTTGAAAATATTTGTTTGCATTGTCTCCCTCAACAGATCGTAAGCTCCTTGAGATCAGAGACAGTCTTTTGTCTTTTTTTTTTTGTATCTCCAGTGCTTAGCACAGTGCCCAGGCACATAGTAGATGTTTAACAAATTCTTATTGGTTCATTGATTGTTAGAACTGTGATTTTAAAAGACCTGGGGTCAATTCCCACTTCAGTTGCTTATGACTTTTGTAACCCAGAAGAAGTCACTTAAGGCCCTCTGCCACAGTCTCCAAATCAACCTTTTCAACATTTCTTGCATCCATCGCCTTCTCTCCACTCAGCTGCCATCTTATTTCAGACCTTCATCATCTTTAATGTGGACAAATGAGGAAAGTGATAGGACCTACTTCACAGGGTTGTGGTGAGGATCTTTGTAAACCTAAAAGCACTAAGTCAAGGACGCTACCATTATTCTTCCACTTGCATCACTCTTTTTAAAATTTCATTTTTTTTATTCTGAACTTAATAAATAAAACGGGCATACCTTAGAATAGACAAAAAAGCATAACGCAGTAGAATAGAAAAAAAAGATTGGTACGTGAAACTGTAAATCTATTATGTACAATTTGCTATTCTTTTTAAATATATAATAACATTATCATGTAACTTTCTTTTTTTTCTTCCCTCCTGCCCCACCCCCACTCTAGAGATGGCTGCCATTAGGCAAAATATTTATATACATGTAAAACCATTCTATACATACTCACATTGGACACCTTGGGCAAGTCATTTAACTGCTCTCAAACTCAGCTTCTTAATCTGTAAAATGGGAAAGAATGATACACCAGCTATCTCACAGGTGTTTTGTATATCTTAAAGCACTATAAACACATAAGTTATTATTACAAGTAAAGCATATTCTCCCCTATGAGGAAATATACACTACAGAAAAAATAAATTGACAGAATAGCTGTTTGGGAACCAAATGTTTCTAACTTCATTTTTGGCACCCAAAATAAAAATTAGTTCAAAAACAGCAGCTGTTGAGTTGACCACTTAAAAAGAAATAACAACTTCTCGTCTGCCATGATAGTTACGCAACTGGGCTCTACCCAAAAGTTTCTGCTCATCTTAGGAGCTAAGGCAGCACCTGCCTCCAGGGCGCTCCTCTGTAGTGGAAGCCTTTCCCTCCCAGTGGGACCCAGATGAATCCAAGTGACACCCTCTTCAGCAGTGATATCAGCACGAAGGCTGACCACAGCTGAAGTAACCACAGGCAAGAGGAGAGAATCTATGAATGAAATGTTTCTCACTCTCCTAATGACAGGAAGTGAATCATGTCAACCTCCCACAGGCCAGAAATTCCTTCCTTTAGATCCGCAGGATTTATCATCCAACAATTTTTATATGGCGGAGGTTGAAGTAGGGGGGAGGAGAGAGCTGGGAGGAGATGGGAAAAGGGGTCTCCCTATGGTCAAGGTCAAAATAAACACATCCTTTGGCAGCTCCCTGGGCAGGGACTAGGCTAATGAAGGAAATGGCACCACCATGGTCTAGGGCATCTCAGTGCCAACCTCCATCTTTTTTTTTCAGCTAAAGCATGAATGCCAATTCTGAGCATAAGGTTCCAGACTAAACAACTCCTTTCTCCTCTTTCCCCCACCCCCTCCTCCCACCATCTCAACCTCAGATTGACCTCCCAAGGACAAATAGAATTGAGGGAGGCCCTGCAGGAAGAAAGCAGGCCTGGCAAGTGATGGGAAACAAGGAATTCTGGATGCCATCTGCACGAAGGCAAAGAACAGCATGATTTCTGAGTCAGTTTGTAGTGGGTGACAGAGTAGATTATTAGAAACCTGACTCAGGATTCAGAAGGTCCGGGTTCAAGTTCCTGGTTTGTCTTGATAATGTAACAATGTTTCTGGGCCTTTTTCCTCATTCATAAAATAGGAATAATACAACGTTTATCCTACCTTTAGGAAGATCAAATGTGGTAACAGACGTAAAGGTCAGGCAGGTAGTAAGTGGCAAAGCTAGGACTCTGTAGTGGAAAGTATTAGATTTCAGGCCAGAGGACCTAGGTTCAAATCCCACCTCCACTCTTTGCTACTTTTACAATTACATACTAGTCTCTTTGGACCTCAGTTTCTTCATCTGCAAAATATAGGGTCAGGGGATGGGTGGGGGAGGGTGGACTACATAAGAAGTTCTCAACCTTTTGGTGTTTGTCCTGGATCCCTGTGGCAGTCTGGTGATACCTGTAATCACCTTACCAGAATAATGTTTTTAAATGCAGAAAATAAAAACATCAAATTACAAAGGAAATCAATTAGGTTGAAATAAGTCAGTCAATAAGCATTTATTAAGCACCTATTATGTGCCAGGCACTGTGCTAAGCCCTGGCAATATAAAGAAAGGCAAAAAAAAAAATCCCTTACCTTGACAAGCCCACAATATAATGGGGGAGATTATGCAATAAATAAACTATGACATGATGTGATTTGACGTGAGGTGATATGACATGAAATGGTATGATATGATATGATATGATTATTAATTTTTATTAAAAAATAAAGTTAATTTTTCCCACCCAAATTCAAAGACCCTCTGAAATCTAGCCATAGACTCCTTTAGGGGCTCTATGAATCTTGGGTTAAGAAGTCCTTGATACTGTACATTGATCAACTGTGAATAACTTAGCAATTTTCAGCAATACAATAACCCAAGACAATTCTGAAGGATTCGTGATGAAAAATGCTATCCACCCCAAAAGAAAGAACTGATGAGGTCTGTATGAAGAGCAAAGCATACTTTTTCTTTACTTTATTTTTCTTGTTTGTTTTTGGTCTGTATTTTCTTTTGTAACACGGCTAATATGGAAATATGTTTTGCATAAGTGTACATGTATAATCTACATCAAATTGCTTGTCTTCTCAAGGAGAGGAGAGAGGAGAGAGGGAGAGGGAAAATTTGGAGCTCAAAATTTTAAAAAATGAATGTTTAAAATTATTACATAATTGGAAAAATACATAAATTTTTTCATGAAAAAAAGATAAAAAGAAGTCCTGGACTAGATTATATCTAAAGTCTTTCTATGGTGTAAGTGGTAAAATGGACAGAACGCTGTACTCGAAATCAGAAAGATCTGGTTTAAATCCTGCCTCAAACACTCAATAGCTCTATACCCCTATACAAGTTACTTATGTGAGCCTTACCTTCCTCATCCATGAAATGGCTAAACTAATAGAGCCCATCTGACAAGAGCTGTTGAAACTACACATGCACATCCCTGTGTGTATATGTATGTGAGTATATAAGTACACGTGTATGTATGTATATCTTCATAACCTGGCTCCTTCCTTCATTTCCAGTCTTCTCATACCTTCCCCTCTGCCACTCACTGGACGGTTTAGCAACACTGGCCAGTTTGCCATTTCTGGAACACAACACTCCTTCCCTTTGCACTAGTTGTCCCCACCCCTTAATGCTCTACCCCTGACCTTCACACCTTAGGTTCCCTGACTTCTTTCTAGACTCAGCTCAAATACCACCTACTCCGAGAAGATTTTCCCAATCTACTGCTAATGGCTTCCTCTCTCAGAGTATCTTTTGCACAATTATCTACTGCCTCACCCAATTAACTATATGCTCCTTGAAGGCAAGAACTATCATTTTCATGCTCCTTGCTTCAAAACCTTAGTGCACACTTAGTTGGCACATAGCAAACACTTCATAAATGTTTGCAGATTTGACATATTATGCATTCCTCCCATGCAGACTTCTGTGCCACATTTCACCCAGAGTAAATCTCAGCCTTCTCCCTTCATGCCATCCATGAAGGGTTCTATAAATGTCAGCCACAACTACTATGACAAACTCAGGTCTCTGCATGTTGCCCCAGTACTAAGGGGTGCTATTCGCTATGTGAGGTCCCTTCCAGATCTAAAAATCTTATAGTTCTATGATCCCTCTAAGTTCAAATCCATTTGTACTTTGCTAATTCACTATCTATAGATCATGAATATTGTTTCTGGTCTCTACTTGGAGTTTCCCAATCCTTTTTCTCTTATGAGTTCTTATTCCTTTGGAGTTTTCTTTTTCCATGGCTTTAGAATATAGCCTAGGGCACAGCGGTGTGGAACCTGCAGCCTTGAAGGTGCAAATGGCCTTTTGGTCCTTGGGTACAGCCTTTTGACTGAGTCCAAATTTTATAGAACAAATCCTTTTTATTAAGAGAATTTGTTCTGTAAAGTTTGGATTCAGTCAAAGGGCCGCACTTGAGGATTCTGGGAGGATTGTGAAACGTATGTAGGTAGGAGTGTATGTGTGTACATGTGTGTATGTATTGTATATATATGTATATATTTATATGTGTGTATTTATATGAATGTGTGTATGTATATACATATATATTTGTATGTGTGTATATGTGTGTGTTCATAGCTAGACATACATACATATTTATATAAACATCTTTGCATACAATCTTCAGGGCACAATGCCTGGCACATTATTGTTACTGTTGTTTGTCCTCCAGTTTCAAAGAGGGGCAATGGCACTGCCATGGGACCATGGCAATCATCGATTCTGACGTGAACTGGATTTAAGTGAGGCAGAGTTGCACAAAGTCATCAGCCTCACTCTCTCTTCCAGAGTCATCAAAGTCCAGTGACAAGACCAAAGTCAAGGCAACTAGCAACAGCCCAGGATCCAGTGGATGACCTCGGGCATCCTCAGTGACTGACCAAGCTCTAAGTACTCCACAGTACCTGCTTCAAGTGCCCTCATGGCCATTAGAATAAATTGTTCTCATCAGCCCATTCCACTGCAAGAAATCTTCACATGCTTGAGGGAGACATTCTCCCTAACTCACTGGTAGGTTTGAGGTCTGTCCATTGCCCTCAACCTGGTTTAGCCTGTCTACTGAGATGGTATGCCAGCGTGTGGCCACTGCACATGCTATAACTTCTTGGAGCCACAGGTGAAAATTGGGTGAATATATACATATATATGTGTGTGTATATATGTATATATATATATATACATATATACACACACACACACATATATATATATATATACATATATACACACACACACATACATAAACATACACACACACACATATATACACATACATCACAATGGCTGGTACATAGTAGGTGCTTAATAAATGTTTATTGACTGATGTTAACTTTTCAGTGTATCTATCTGCACTTCAAAAAATCTACAAATCAGGGTTTGATTTATTATGTCATCGATGATTCCAGACTTAAGAAAGTGATGAGGAAAATGTTTAGAATGCAGATTAAGCTTAAAAGTGTGTCATGCAAACATTTATTTTTGGAGTGCCGGTTGTTCAACATTTACCATCACATCCCTGGCAATGACTATTATTAATAAGATGCTGAAGAGAGGAGAAGTGTTAGCTATCTAAGGGATATTAATATTTAAAAGAGAACAGCCTAAAGTGAGACTGCTTACCACGAATGGGAAGATCACCAATGGCAGAATTTCAGGCATCTGTAAAAGAAGGTTTTGGTGGCAGGAAGGGCTTTCCTAGGTTGTCCGATGCTAAAGGTAGTCCTTCCCAAGACAGTTGTCTCTTTCCCGTTTCCCCAACAACTAGTCTTGGAGGGACTCCCACGATGTTTCATTAAATTCAAGCTTTCTGAGCATGGCAGCTCCCCGTTCTCAGCACCCTCTACGTCATCTACATAGGCAGTGCCTTCAAGTGTTTCAGAAATTTGAGTTGTTGATTTTATTGTCTTCACGTTATTCACACTGCCTGAGAATGAGAAGCAGATAAGGCTACCATTTTGTATGCAGCTCAACAGTCAACTCCATTTGGGAGAGGCTGTTTTCAAGCTGAAATGGCTGCCACAGCATGATAGAGCCAAGCAGTCTGAACTCAGACCTAGTTTCTAGCCTTGCTTCTGTCACTGACTCTTAGTGTGGCCTTAGACAAATTATTCCCCCTCTCTGGACCTCATCTGGAAAAGCAGGAGGCTGTACTAGAAGCATTCAAAATCCTTTCCAACTCCAAAATCCTATGATCTATAGCCATGATAAAGGCAGTGGCTAGAGCACTGCGGCCGGGGTCTGGAGGTCCTGAATTCTAATCTAGCCCCCCAAACTTACTAGCTGCATGACCCTGGACAAGTCATTTAACCTACATCTGACTCAGTTTTCTTACCAATAAAATAGGGGTGCTATTATCTACCTCAGAGGATTGTTATGAGGCTCAAAGGAGATAATATTTGTAAAGCACTGTGAAAATCTTAAAGCACTATGTACAGAAAGTGCAGAAGTCAAAGTATTATAAAATGGGAGTCAGCAGCCCTGGGTTCTAATCCAAGTTCTGCTGCTGGTGTTAGGTCATCTTAAGTGAGTTATGTAATTTTTTGGTATATGGCCCTCAGCCCTCCCCCACCCAGAGATCAAGGGGCATTGTCCTCTCCATTTTTCTCCTAGGGATATTGTGAAAAGAAATAAGAGTAATGCCTGTACCACTTAACCTACCAGCATGACATAATAGATAGAGCAGTGGCCTCACATCAGGACGACCTTGGTTCATAACCTGCCTCCACTACCAGCCAGCAATGTGTTAGGGACTGCCTTCCTTGCTCATATTCTTATTCGAGCACTTAGCCAAGTGTCTATCGTATAGCAAGGGCATAATAAATATACTATTACCTAACTTTCTGTCTATCTGTTGTCTACCTAACAATAATAGCTAATAACTAACATTTATACACTATGCTAAGCATGTTAAAATTATCTCGTTTGATCCTTACAACAACCCTGGGAGGTAAGTCCTATAATTATCTTCTTTTATTCTATCTATCTATCTGTCTATCCATCTATCTATCCATCCATCCATCCATCTATCTATCCATCCCTCCATCCACCTATTCATCTATCTATCCATCCATCCATCCCTCCCTCCATCTATCTATCCATCCATCTATCCATCCACCTATCTATCCATCTATCTATCTATCTATCTACCTATCTATCCATCCATCTATCTATCTATCCATCTATCTATCTATCTATCTATCTATCTATCTATCTATCTATCTATCCATCCATCCTTCTATCTATCTATCTCTCTATCTCTCTATCTATCCATCCATCTATCTATCTATCCATCCACCTATCTATCTATCTATCCATCCATCCATCCATCTATCTATCCATCTATCTATCTGTCTATCTATCTATCTATCTATCTATCTATCTATCTATCCATCCATCCATCTATCTATCCATCCATCCATCCATCTATCTATCTATCCATCCATCTATCTATCACCTATTAATCTATCATCTATAATCTATGACCTATCATCTATCTACCATCTATAATCTGTCACCTAGCATCTATCATCTAGCTATTATCATCTATCACCTATTATCTATAATCTATCACCTACTGTCATCTATCTGTCATCTATTATCTATAATCTTTCTACCATCTGTCTGTCATCTGTCATCTAGCAATTATCATCTATCACCTATTATCTGTCATCTATCATCTATCTGTCATCTATCATCTAGCTATTATCATCTATCTATCCATCCATCCATCCAGCTTTCCATGTGATCCTAGGCAAATTTATTCATCTCTGTATGTCTCAGACTATTCCCTAAAATTTGCCTACTAAGCCATTAAGAGGTTTTTATGGGGTTGGGGCAGAGCCCCCAGGAAGCTCCCTATGAAAGAAATTACATCTTCTGTCCCATGTTAGCATATCTCCCTCCTAGAGTTGTGTGGATCACATGTTCTCTTCTCCTTGAAATAACTTGGTTTTATTTATATTTACCTAGCTTCTGTGTACATACTGTATCCTTACACTCCCCACCCCCATGGTAAGCACTTTGAGATCAGTAATTATTTTGTGTTTCTCTTTGTATCCTTGGCACCTATCAGTATCTGAATGAATGAACAAAACACATAGTGCCTACTAAGTGCCAGACTCTAGGAAAACACATGCTAAAAGTCGGATAGTCTCTAACCTCAAGGAGCTTACATGCTATTAAGGAAAGTCAGCATGCATAGGAGAGTGGGGGAGGGAGGCATGCCATAGGGATGGGGAATGGAGTCATAAGACAATTGATTGACATGCATTTTCTGAGAATCACAATGGCATAGACTTGATTACTGTTCCCAATGCTGGGGGGCAAAGGAGAGAAATGCAAACATAGTGTGAAGATGGCCTAATGTAGCAACAGTGTGATGGGGCTGGGTTGGGCTTCTTATGATGAACATTCACCAATGAGAAGGCCAGGAACTTAGGGAGGTAGGGGCAGGTTAAAGGTGGCAACTGGGATTTTGTGAACATGCCATAAAAATCACTAGAGAGCAGCAGTCATGAGAGAGCCCAGGGTAGGCTAAGTTTGAGGATGCTTGCTCACCAGTCAGAAACTAAGAGAAAACCAGCTTTTTTTTTCTCTTTTTTGACCTCCTCCCTCCATGTGGTCATATCATTCCCTCCCTCCCCCATTATAGTCAGTACCATCATTTTGCTGGGAGTCACTTCTAGGATGAGTGATTCAAAAATCTTTTCAGAGTAGGTCTGGACATCTTTGTACTACAGCTCCAACTTTGCTGTTTTTCGAAGTAAGCTTCTGCAATGTTACTTTCCTGCTCTTTAACAGGTTTGTCACTGCCCTGAAATTCATTGACATATTGTGCCATCATAAATACATGCCTCTCATTTGAAAAGGTCTCTACAAGGATGTCAGGAAAAGGTCTATGAACTGGACTTTCCCTCTGCAAAGCTGAACTGTGTGTATGACAGTCAAAAAGAACCATGTCCCTAGGGAGCTAGAATCTTTAATATGGGGAGCCAAAAGGTCCCATTGGCACATAGTAGGCACTTAATAAATATTTATTGATTGACTGATAATAATAGCTGTTCAGATTTAAGGTTTACAAAGCACAAGATCCATTTTCTCATTTGATTCTCAGAAAAGTCCTGTAATAGGCTGACTATTTCTAACCTGATTTCACAGATGAGGAAACTGAGACCTGGAGGAGGGGGGGCAATGGCTCTAGAGTCACGCTCTAGAGACTTTGGTTCATTCTGAACCTGGGTCTTCCTGGTGTGAAATCCAGTGCCCTATCCACTCTAACAGACTTAGCTTAATTATAGAATGTAAAGGCATTTTAAAGTGTTTACTATGTACCAAGCACTAAAGATACAAATAGAAAAATCAGACAACATCCACTCTGCAGGAGCTCACCTAATCAGGGGAGGCCACATAAATAGGAGGGTTCAGCCCCAAGGCAGATAGGAAGGCCTGATAGTCCTTAGGGTACAACAGCAGGGTAGGTGACAAAGCCCAGGAATCTTCTGGATGTAGCAGCAGGTCATGCTCAATGAGTGGAGGCTGGGAAGGCACAGTATCAGGCCAGATGGCAAATTCCAGTGGTCTACCATCTTGCCACAATGGTAGTTGATGTTGATCTGCTTATCCAAACAGCATGAACAGCCATGTCCTTGATCAGTGACTATTGAAAAGGAGATAGGAGTACCAGGGGTCAGAGTGGTGCAGGGACCTGAATTATCTCTATCATAACTAGGGATGGGAAGATCAGCATCTACCCTGGATGGTGGGTTCAACACCTGGTAGGAACTGAACAACCGGGGCTGGAGCAGGGGAAAGGGAGGAAACTCAGCAGTATGTGATCTAGTTGGGCCTATGGACCACCTATCGGAATCTGTGCAGCTGTGAATGGGCTGTGGAAAAGGAGAAGGTCCCCACTGGCTCCCTATGATACCCCTAAATCTCAAGAGGATGGGTCTCCCAGAAGATAACTACTTCAGTTTAATGTGCCCCTATGAGTCCACATTTGCTCAAAGTGATAGATCATGAGCCCCCACCAATGTTATTTCCCTTTCAATAGTCAGAGAGAGGACAGTTAGCTCAACGCAAAGGTACTTATTAAAATGACATAGTAAGAAAAGTAGCAACAAAAAAAAATCTTCTAGACAAACCTGAGGCATACTTTCTATCAAATGTACCCTGTGTTAAAAAGAACAAAGGCATGTAGAGGGCACAAGCAAAGAAACTCAAACACAGATAATCTTGTTTGGGGGTTATCTACATGGCACAGTGGAGAGAGCGCCAGGACCAGAGTCAGGAAGACTTCAATTCAAATCCAGCCTCTGACACTAACTAGTTGTATGGCTTTGGGCAAGTCATTTAACCTCTGTCTGCCTCAGTTTTTCTCATCTGTAAAATGAGGATCATAGTAACACCTACGTCCCAGGGTTGTAAAGATGAAATGAAATAATAATTGTAAAGTGCTTAGCACAGTGCTTGGCATATGGTAGGCACTATATAAATGTTAGCAACAATGATGTTTGGCCAGAATGTACCCAAGGAGGGGCATACATGCAGGGAGCATGCCTGGCCAAGTCTCATGTGAGAAGACAGAATTCACATCTGTGCCCGCTGATGCTCCTGCCTCTACTAACCATGGTCTCGCAGCCTCCATCAGACACATTACTGGACACTGTTTAACTCTAGACTCCACCATTTTCAGCATCTGATTTCTTCAAAAACTTTGGTGGCTTTTCAGTCCAAACAGAACACTAAAGTGGAATGTCTTCTTCCTTCTCCAGAGAACAAGATGCATTGAGAAAGGATCTCTTTCCAGAAGTTTTGATGCTTAGAATTCTTGAACTCAGGAACTCTTAATCTAGGAGCACACAAAGCAACCCTAAAAGCTAGTGGTGACTCCAAAATCTCCTTTCTCCATTATAAGGCTAGACTAATGGATTGGGCCATTTTAGGGATTCAAAAATCTCCCCTTAAGAAATTAAAGATATCTATAGTGATATGAAAAAATGTTCTAAATCACTATTGATTAGAAAAATGCAAATCAAAACAACTCTCAGGTACCACATCTCTCCTGTCTGATTGGCTAACATGTCAAAACAGGAAAATGATAAATGCTGGAGAAGTTACAGGAAAATTGGAACACTATTGCATTGTTGGTGGAGTTGCAAACTGATCCAACCATTCTGGAGAGCAATTTACTGTGACCCAGTAATATCACTTCTAGGGCTATATCCCAAAGAGATTATACAAGGGGGAAAATAACCCATATGTACAAAAATATTTGCAGCAGCTCTTTTTGTGGTGGCAAAGAATTGGAAATTAAGGAGATGCCCATCAATTGGGGGATGGCTGAACAAATTGTGGTATATGAATGTGATGGAATACTATTGTGCTATAAGAAATGAGGAGCAGAAGGACTTCCTAAGAACCTGGAGAATCTTATATGATCTAATGGTGAGTGAAGGGAGCAGAACCAGGAGAACATTGTACATAATCACAGGCACATTGCTTCTGTGATGACTAACTTTGATAGACGTGGCTCTTCTCAGCAATGTAAAGTTCTAAGACAGCTCCAAAAGAATCATGATGGAAAAGGCTATCCACATCCAGAGAAAAAAATTACAGAATCTGAATTCAGACTGAAGCAAACCATTTGCTCTCTCTCTTTTTAAAAAATTTTATGTTGTTTTTGGTTTTGTTACATCCTTCTCATGGTTCATTTCATTGGTTATAATTCTTCTTTACAACTTGATTGCTGGGAAAATAAGTTTAATGTGAAGGTATATGTAGAACTTATATCAGATTACATGCCATCTTGGGGGAGGAGGGGGAGGAGAGAGGGGAGAGAAAATTTGGAACTCAAAAACTTGTGGAACTCAGTGTTGTACACTAAAATAATTCATTAATTAATTTTTTAAAACTCTCCCCTTGTCTACACAGAAGGTTGGCGTTCAGGATGCATAATTCTTGGATTCCCCCTCTCAGACTGTGTGCAAGCACACATTTCCCATGACCTTGTGCTTCTGCCACAAGTTACTATTATTTCTCCTGGGCTTCCATCATTCATAGGGGAGAGATCTGGAAGCGATATGAGGGGAAAAGAGAAAAATAAGTCCTCAAGACATGGAAACTCCAAGGGGGACAGATTGCTTTAATGGGCCCAGGAGGCATGATGACCCTCTCAGCTAATCTCTAGAAGTTCCAGCTTTCCTTCAGTTGCCTTTATCCAATGACCAGCTTCCTATAAGTCCATCATATTGATTCTTCAATTTGATCAGAGACTAACAATGACCTAGAACTTACTATATTATCAGGTTGTGTGGGAAACCCCAATGCACTCTGTTAACAAGTTACTTAGGAAAACTTCCCTTTTTGAATAAGGACTTTAACTGATCCTTTATTTACATGGAGAAAGGATCACAGGGTCACAGATTTCAAGTTGGAAAGGACATTAGAGAACATCTAATTTAATCCCCTTATTGTATAGATGAAAATAGTGGCCTGAAGAGATGAACTGATGTGCCTAAAGGTACACATATTGGGCAGTTAGATAGCGCAGTGGATAGAGTGCCAGGCCTGGAATCAGGAAGATCCAAGTTCAAATCTGACCTCAGAAACTTACTAGGTCTGTGACCCTGGACAAGTCACTTCACCCTTGTTTGCCTCAGTTTCCTCATCTGTCAAATGAGCTGGAGAAGGAACGGCAAACTATTCTAGTATCTTTGCCAAGAAAACCCTAAATGATATCAGATTCCATGCCATCTTGGGGAGGGAGGTGCGGAGCAGGGGAAGAAAACCTGGAACTCAAAATTATGCGGAACCGAGTGTTGTAAACTAAAAATAAAAACTCTCAAAAAAAAAAAGAAAACCCTAAATGAGGTAACAAGGAGTTGGTTACAACTGAAATGACTGAACAACAACAAAACACACAAAATAAGTGACTGAAGTAGGATTTGAACCCAGTTCTCTAGACTTCAGAGCTAGTTATCTTTCCACTGTTCCTCCGAGCAGAGTCTCAGACATAATCTATGATAAGGAAGCTGAGGCAGACAGGGTTAAGTGACTTTCCCAGGGTCACACAGCTAGTAAGTGTCTGAGGTCAGGTTTGAACTCAGGAAGATTACATTGGCTGGTTTGTTTTTTATCTACAAACATGTATCTACACAAATGTACACTTATAAAACTACATCTCAGGAAGGTAGGGGTGATGGCTTATTTAAATGTTTCTCCCACTAAAGAGCAATGTTCTGCACACAATAACTTGTTGATTCAAACTGAACTGAATTGTTGTTGTTTGTCCTTTGTTCTCAGAGAGGACCAAAGACATCACAGGGTAATGTCATGACTTATAACAAGTCTGTCCCCACTCCAGACCATCCTTCCCTCAGTTATTATCAAAGTGATCTTCCTAACTTCCTAAAGTGAAGGATTGACTGTGACACCTCTCTACCCAAACTCCAGTGGCTCCCTATCACCTCCAGGATCAAATATACAATCTTCTGTTACACTCAAAGCCTTTTATAACATACCCCCACCCTCCCTTTCCAATCTTCTAACAATTTATACCCCTCCATGTGCTCTGTAATCTTGTAATATTGGCCTCCTTGCTATTCTTCAGACAAGATATTCTGGGCATTAGAGAGAGCTTTGTGTGCTCTGCCTCATCTCTGCCTCCTAGTTTCCCTGGCTTCCTTCAAGTCCCTGCTAAAATTCCACCTTCTATAAGAAACCTTTCCCAATCTCCCTTAATGCTACTCTCTTGATTATTTCTGGTTTTTCCTGCATATAGCTTGCCACGTTGCAGCCCTCATTAGACTGTGAGCTCCCTGAGAGCAGGAACTGTCTTTCGTCTTTCTTTCTATCTTCTTACACACAATAGATGCTTAACAAATGTCTGTCGACTAACTAACTAGTAATCAATGACTCACAGCCACTCAACACCAGGATAATACCGTTATTTAAAAGGTGAATTTTTATTTCAGAGAAAAGCTGGAGTCACTAAAAGAACTTTGCAATTTCCCAAAGACAATCCAACCTACTCTCTTTCCTTCTTCCTCCTCCTGTTCAATTCTGGACCCAATTCATTGTCCATTTGCAGTATCTATCCAAGACATATGCAAAGAGATAGATAGATGGATAGATGGATGGACGGATAGGTAGATAGATAGAAGGATAGATGGAGAGAGAAACAGAGAGAAAGAGAGAGATGATATAAATAGGATAAAGGTGATAGAGACACAGACGTAGATCCACACAAACTAATGGACAAACTATATAGGTTGTCCCTTCAATTGTATGTTATATTGTAAACAATAGACATTCTCCCGCCATAGAATCTAGCATCCTCGTGAGCAGCAAACAGTTCATTCTTTATACTTGTGTCCCTAGCACATAGCGTAAGACCTGGCATACAGTAGATGCTTAATAAATTCTTGTTCATTCATTTGACTGATTCATCCACTTCACTTATCCTATACAGATAATTAAACCACGCACTTTATAGTGATTGTGGATCTCATCTAGGAGGCTGCAGTGTTCCAGGGCTTGATGCTATCAGAAAATAATCTGAAAATAGAAGCAGCTAGAGGACCTTTCCATCTATGTAGAATACCACCTTGATTTGAATCCTATGCTTCATCTCCTACATGAGGGTAGTAAATATATTTTGTGAGCATACTCTAAAAGTTCTTGCCAAATATCCTGTAAAACATGTGTTAGATACATATTTATGTGTGTATATACATCCACACATATGTACATATATATGGCACTAAGACTTTTGGGAAACTCTGTGTGCACGTGCATATATGTGTGTATATATATAATATTATCTATGTTGTTACATATCATATCTAATATGCATATTATATACTATATTGTTGTTATATGTATATATTATATGTTATAGACATCTGTGGCACTAAGACTTTTGGGATATTTTATGTGTACATATATAATATAAGTGTGTTTATGTTTATACAGAATAGGGGTATTTTAGATTATATATAATATACATATATGTGTGTGCATATGCATATATGTGCATATATATGTGTATACTTACATATATGGCACTAAGACTGTTGACATTTTGTGTGTACATATAACATATATGTGCATATGCTTATGCAGAATACATATTATATATTATATGTATATATGTGCATATAATGCTGCACATACATGTAATATATGTATGTGTATATATACATATATATGGTTCTAAGATTTTTTGAATACTTCATGTACATAATATAATATGTGTGTATGTGTTTACATATAATATGTGTTGCATATTCTATATAATATACATACACGTATGTATATACAGATATAAATGTCATTAAGACTTTTGGGACACTCTTTGTATATACACACATATAACAAATGTTCATTTATAATGTGTGTATATTATGTATGTGTATGTATATATACATATGTTTATGTGTATATATACACACACAAAGAGTATTTCAAAATTTTAGTTCCCTTTTAAGCTATTAAACTGTATGAGTGCATATGTGTACATGCATGTCCATGTGCATGCATGCATCACACACACATACACACACATGCACACACATACACACACACACACACACACACACACACACATGAAAGTTTATAATAAGCATTTGGGGCCCGAAGATAATTCAGTCATGGGTATAGCTGTGCTACCGACTGTGAACATCTCGCTGCCTTGATGGCAATCCCTCCTGATGTCATTCTAGACCTTCTTCTAGATCTTCTAGAATGAAGGACGAACAACAACAACAGTGTTGCCACTTGTAATCACAGATGAGATCCAAACCTTGGCCTGCTGTCTTGCCGGCCAGACTATTCTGTGCCAAAGAAAGGAAACAAGACAGTGGATGGGCCACAGTCCTCCTGGGAGTGACAATTCCTTCTGGGGTGATGAGCCCTCACAGGAGGCTGACTTCCCCCACAGGCAGTGCTGATTTTGAAAAGTGTCCACCTAGGGTGGGGCCAATGTCCTCTTCTACAAACCAACAGAAAGATAGGGGAAGAATGTCCTATAAAAATAGAAGCTGAGTGATTTAAAAAATGGGAAGGAGGCCAGTGCAGAGGAGTGTGAAGTCAGTGTTGATAGCATTTCAAGGCAAACACTCTTTCGTTAACATCAGGGAAAAGTCCATCTACCCAGCATTACTTTGGTTCTTAAAGGCAAGCCTTCCTTCTCCACAGATTAAATGCATAGTGACATTAAGGGCACAAACCCCTGTTCTCCTGCAAACCTAGCCAAGCCTTTACTATCAGGCAAGTCCCTTCCAAATGGAAAACATCTGGTTTCAGCTGCATTATAGGCTACTTGGGTTCCAATAAAGTAAAATAAACAATAGTAGGAAAAAAAATTTCAGAAAAAATAGGCAACCAAGAAAGGTCACTTTTGCTCATGATAGATTCATCTGAATATTAAAATGGAGAATGAATTGTTCTGAATATATTGCAATTCATTGCAATCTGGAATTCACGTCATAGATTTCTTTTCTTACTTCCCCTTTCCACCCCCAAGGATCAGATTTTCTCAATCCAAGTCCAACACATATGCTGGAGCTTTTCTTTCTTTCATCCACCAGGATTTTTTGAGGAGATGGGGACAGGGGCAGAGAAAGGAAAGGCTGAACTAAGATTAAGCAAATTTGTAACAAGCCCATATCACAATTTCAGCTGCAAAATGAAAACTCTAGTCAGTCAATACACCTCTCTCTCCTTCGAGCAGAGCCATAAATGTCATCTACTCTGCTGAAACAGAAACACAGGGCCTGTTTCATGTCTCCTGAGGCTGCCGAGGGAGATGAGAAATGGACCCAAAGAAAAGAGTAAATTGTTTCCAAAACTGCAATGCTGGGCAGTCTCAGAGTTTAAAAAAAAACCAGTAATTGCTGAACATCCAATTTTTATCTATCAAAGGGCCCCTCTGTTGAGTTGTCTTCATCCTAGGGCCACAACAGAGCTTTTGATGACATGTGATGCAGCCAGAAATACTTCTGAGTATTTTCTTTTAAAAAAATTCCAGAAAAGACAATTATTTTATTTAAAGATTAACTAAAATGTACAGAAAACTGAACATAGGGTCCTGGTGAATGAGAGGGGAGAGAAAGAGACAGACAGAGACAGACGTGGAGGGAGAGAGAGAAACAGAAAAAGACAAAGGGGGAGAGAGAGAAAGAGACAGAGTGAGACTGAGAGAAAAGGAAAGACAAAGTCAGAGAGAGAGAGAGAGAGAAGGAGAGGGAGAGGGAGACGGAGAGGGAGAGGGAGAGGGAGAGGGAGGGAGGGAGAGAGAAAACACACATTGCTTAATGGGCAGGAAAAACTGAACTGAATTGGATCTGTTATCCTTGGCTGTCCACCAAGCCTAGGTAGTGTCTGCACAGAGGAGGAACCTGGCAGAGGCTTATGACATTGAATTGTTGAGTGAAAAAGAACATTTTGGGCCCGTGTCTCCATTGTATTACTCAATTGAAATACTTAGATGCATTAGAATAGAAATATGCACTCATGAGAGTATCCCCGAAGGATCTGATCTCCCTGACTCTTGTCTCTCCCCTTTCCCATCTATCCTTCATACAGCTGCCATACAGCAATTTTTCTAAAGCTCAGGTCTGACCATGCCACCATCTTGCTCAAGAAAATTCAGTGACTCCCTAGCACCTCATGGACAAAATATCAATTCCTCTGTTTGGCATTTAAAGCACTTCACCATTTGGCTCCAACCTATCTTTCCTGGCGTATTGCATATTAATCTCCTTTGTGCACTACTCTGCAGCCAGACTGGCCTTACTATTCTCCATATGTGACATTTCATCCTCCAACTCCATGCCTTTAAACAAGCTTTCTCTTGTGCCTGAAATGCACTTCCACCTCCCCTCTACCTCTTAAAATCCTGAGCTTCCTTTGAGGACCGGCTCAAGCACCATCCCCTATACAAGGCAATCCTATTCCCTACAGTTGATGGTATTCATGGATCTAGGAAATCATTTGGTATTAATTGTCTATTTCTTTGTGTTTAATTTTTTTGTATACACATTGTATCATTCCCTCCTAAAAAAGAGAAAAATTAAACTTCTTGAAAAATGAAGACTGCTTGACTGAGAAACAGCATTTTCTCTTTTGTTGTTGCTTTTTTCTTTCTCATTGTTTTTGTCTTTTGTTCTGATTCTTCTTTCACAGCATGACTAATGTGGGAATATGTTTAATATGATTGTACCTCTATAGCCTATATCAGATTGTATGTCGTATTGGGGAGGGAACTCATAATCTTACAAAAGTGAAAGTTGAAAGCTAAAGATAAATTAATTGATTTAAAAAAAAAGATAGATAGATTGAAAAGAAAGACCACTTCATTTTTTTATGTGTGTATTTTTATGCCCAGTACCTACATAGTGCCTTACACACAGAAGGTACCTGATTGTTGTTGTTGTTGTGTTTGTCCTTCGTTCTCGAGGAGGACCATGGCATCAGAGAAATCATAACATGACTTGCAGTTGACTTTGATTTGAGTGAGGGAGGGCTGTGCAAGGTCACCAGCCTCACTTTCTCCTCTAGAGCCATCTGGATCCAGTGACCAGATATTCATCAGGATGACTAGAGATGGCCTAGGACGCAATGGGAGACCCTGGCCCTTTTAGGCTAAGGTCTTTTCAGGTTCTCACTATGAGTGAGGCCACTCCCATTCAGTGAATAGGCTTCTTTAAGAACTTAATCAAGGGATGGCCCCTTTAATCAAAACTCCAAAAAAAAAAAAATCAAATTGGGAGGGGGAGACCCTCAGGGTTCCAGGCCAAAAGAGAAACAGTGACTATTTTTATTTATACTAAATGGTACTAAATACTGAAACACTGAATACAAACTGCCTGATGATTGTTTGTTGGATGAACGAATGAGTAAATGGAGATTCTAATTGTCTAACATATTTTACAAAGAAAGTCTAACATTGAAACAATCACAAATAACTATTTGCAGAACTTTCCAAATGATAGCAACTTGTCAGACTTGCATTTTACCTGAAAACAGCATTGAAAATCCTAATTATAAAGGTTTTGATAAGACCCTGCTGTGCTTTGCTGTGCTGGGCCACGATTTTAAAATAAACGATAGGACTCCAACCAATAGTAACCTACTGACTTCTTTGTCAGCCCACTGGACTGACTACGTTTACGAAATCTTAGGGTGCTTTGAAGTGGAAGCCCAGAATGACATTTCAGGAAAACATCTTTCCCATAACCCAAGGAAAACACAGCTATTTATAATGTCTGAGAGAAGAGAAAAAAGCACTGCAGCAGAAATCTCCCCTTGCCACCCCTATGCCTCTTATTAAGAAGACCTCTGCACTGGTTGTGACAGGTTTCAGTTCATGGAATGAAGACTGTCCAGGTCACATTCAGGCCAGAATGGCAGTTCTCAGAATGCTCAGTAATTCTTCTTCTGGGAGAGGCCCGAGCCTCCAAATGAGAATTCTATAAGGACAAGAACTGTGTTGAAAGTGTTGTTGTAACACCAGATTTTGCACATTTGGAACAGAGCCCCGTTTGACTCCAGTCCCTTTTGAAAATGCATGTAGGCTGCATGATTGAAATTCTCCTCCCCCGGGACAGGATCAGCAAGTTCCCCAGGCCAACACACTGGCCCTGACTGTGTCCACACCCCACAGAGGCTTCCACTCTCATTCCCTCCTTTATTTCCAGGGATTTGCAATTCAGTGATGGTAGCCTCTCATGAAGGCAACAGAAGGCAGACTTCTGAGACCTCAGTTAAGGTCTTGCTTCTGACACACACCAGTGATGCAACTTCTCAGAAATTCCTTAACCTCCTAAACTCTTTAGGCAGCTTTCTAAAACTAAAATTTAGATATATGAGCCCCTGATTGACATTGGTGGAAGGAGTTTCCATGGTGAGAGTTCCCAGTGCCAATGAAAATACAAGAAGACACCCTCCCCCCCCCAAAAAAAAGAATCCATCCAACAAATTTGACTGGCTCATCAAGTTCTATAGCCATTAGTCTATCAGTATATATCAGGGGTGGGGAACCTGTGGCCTCCAGGCCACCTGTGGCCCTCTAGGTCCTTAAGTATAGGCCTTTGACTGAGTCCAAACTTCACAGAACAAAACCTAGCCCTACTCACAGGTCGGTGCTGCCTCGGCTGATGAACCAATGACTATAAGAATGTGGAAATTTATAGCACTCCCAGACTTCTATTGCCCTACCTGGATGCTGACAATTCCTAGCATTTAGCTCATCCCTTTAATCTAAGATATTGTTTAAAAAAAAAGGCTTGTTAAAATGCAAATGTATCATCTGGGAGGCTAAACTATATTTGAGGATTCTATACTAATAGAACTTCCAAAACAGAAGTTCACTTTCCCTCTTTCTCCCAATATCATGGTTTTTAAGCCATCACTACTTGGCCTAATGCTGACTGACACTTCAACTTTCCAGTGACAGGGGTATCCAATAAGGAATTTGGGGTCAGAGGGCCAGGGGGTTCCAATCTCTGCTCCATGGCTCTCCTGGGTGACCACAGTGTCCACAAATGTTAAATACGTGGGGCATGGGAGGGTTCCAGGACCCCCAAGATTCCTTCCAGCTCAAATCCTATGGCCACTATGAGTACTAAAGAAGGTGAAACATGTTCTTCTCCTTCCTTCTGACTTTGGAACCAATATGAGAAGGTGGCTATAGGCAGTAGCTAGAAGATGTAAACTTTCTATAGCTACTCTGGAAACAACTAAATCCTTACACGATTGCTCAGTAAAGTTGTTTTTCCTGCCATCTCATAACTAAAACAAGGGACCAAGGAGAGGAGCTTCCAATGACATCTAGGACAGATCCAGTAGACCTGCTGAGAGTAGGGATAATTAAGCCATTAGCATCTCCTAACCTGATTAAACAGACTAATTTGCTGAAAAAGATAGAGAGCTATTATATCTGAGTGGAGGGAAGCAGAGAAGCCAGAGGAAAGTTTAACATATAGACTACCATTTGGGGAAGGTAGGTACCAAAACAGCCCTGGACAGCCAAGGGGCAATATGAGGGTATTGCACGATAGGATCAGAGAAAGAGCACTAACAAAGAATGAATGAATGAATGAGTGCGTTAATTAATTAGAAATATTTATTAAGCACATACTATGTGTCAAGCACTGGGTTAAATAAGGAACATACAAATACAAAATTAAATATAGTCCTTGGCCTCAAGGAGCTTATATTCTAATCGGAGGAGACAACATATATAGAGGAATGGTATCCAGGGAACAATATTTTGATATGGAAATGTACAGAAGGGTGAATGGAGTCATAGGAGAATAGATTGACACATCCTTTCCAGGAGCAATGACAGTGTTAATCTGATTATGATTCCACAGCTGGAAAGGGGTGAAAGGTACTTGTTGGCAGTATGGCAGCTAGTGGAGTGGTCAATCAATTAATAAATATTATCAAGTGCCTACTTTGTTCCAGGTCTCAGGGACCTACCCTCAAGTAGCTTACAGTCTAATGGGGGAGACAATATGCAAATAAATATATATATATATAAATATATATATATATATATATATATATATATATATATATATAACAAGCTATATAAAGGATAAATAGGAAATAATTAACAGAGAAAAGATACTAGAACTAAGTGGGATTGGGGAAGTTTTCTAGTAAAAGATTAGATTTTAGTTGGGACTTAAAGGAAGCCAGGGAAGTCTGTAGGCAGAGATGAAGAGAGAGAATATCCCAGGCATAGAGGACAACCAAAGAAAATGCCCAGAGCCCAGAGACGGTGCTTTATTGGTGGAATAGTCAGGAGTCTGGATTAAAGAATATGTGGCCAGGGAGAGAAGTGATGAGGTGATGCCGAAGACAAATCCTAACTATCTCATATTTTGCCAAGGGCCAAGCTCTACCCAACAGAACCCTAGAAAGAATCCATTTCTTAGGAGATAAAGTGTTTTTTGATGATGGTGCTAATGGTGGTGGTGGTGATGATGGTGGTGGTGGGTGAAGATTAAGGCAACTCTTAACAGCTGTTGACTCATTTTCTCCCATCCACATGACCTAGTTCTCTGAGCATATGGCTTTGAAATCAGCTTGCTTTTCTCTCAGGTTTTCTTCTTGCTTTCAGCAATATAACCACCATAGCAGATGCACCTCTAACCAGAAAGTGAAACACTACTTTCAAGTGAAAGCAAGACCACTACTAAGAGTCTATGACCTTTGTCCCCTGAAAATGGCACCGAGGCTTGGAAGTTGAGAGAGCCTAAGTCCTCATCAGGGTACAAGGTGAGTAGCAGAAGTAGCCAGCACCTCTGTCCATCCAAGATACCTAATGTACCTCTAGAGACAGAAATTCTAACTCAATACAAAACTGGCTCCTGGGAACACATGGAACTCTGGAGATACACTGGCTTTGGAGCACTAGAGAAGCTCATGTAACCACAGCAATCTCTGCCTTTTGGCACATTTCTTTTGGGGGAGTATCATCAAAGCCCCTTCAGGAGTGAATTCAAGAGAGTAGCTTTCTGCCCTCTCTGTATTAAGCACAGGGCCTGTGCAGTCTGACATCTCAGACCCAACTTGCCCTAAGTACAAAGCCACATTGCCCTCTGCTGATGCTACAGTTTCTGAAGTCACTCTGAGGCCTAAATCCAAGAGGTCCAGAGAGTTTAACAACAGCTCCCTTTGTTCAAGATGCAAGAATTTGATAATTAGCAAACAGGGAAATTTCTCCAAACCCATCTGGGATAAGAGATGCCTAAATGCTCTTTAAGGTAAACATCCCATGTAGCAGTGTCAGCCGGCTCCAAAAAGTGACCTGGCTCTCAGCTGCCTAATGAGGCGAGAGTTCCTGGCCACCTCCGAAGGAGTGTACTTTTCAAATGCTGGCTGTACATCTTTTTGAAGTCGTTTCATCTTATTCAGCTTTCATTAGTGTTCCAGCTGAGAACTTTGCTCTCCTTTCCCTCCCTCTTTAGGACATGGGCTGCGAGCCTTTCCAAATCCTAAGAGCCTTCCAAGTTGCAGTTGGGCCAAAATCTTTCAGTTCACCAACCCAGACCACTGATTAAAGAAGCCCTCTGATATCTGGGATTGGAACTTGAGATGTGTCATTAACAAGTGACCCACACATTTAACTTTAACTGTGAGATACAGATTTGGGCAGGATATGCCCCTGCTCCTGGCAGAAGAAATGTCCTTTTATCACTCAGCTAGTATGGCTAATTAGAGGGAATTGGATTAGGGTCTTTTGGATCCATCTCCTTGTCCCTTAGAAGGAATACCTGAAAAGGAAGAGATGACATTTTTATGAAGTATGCACAGCTATGACATACCCAGTACCAGCCATTCCTTTGGGTCACAGTAGTGATGGATTTGTGGCCAAATAGAACAGTTTGTAATAAAGCCGGTGCAGGAAGGCATAGACATTCCATCCTTCCCCCAAGGAAAAGAAGCAGTAATAATAAGTAAAAAGATTCCAGGCCTTGCTGTTCAACCTTCCTAAGCCTTTGCAATAACTCAGCCACGGACATTTCATTCTACCTCTTACCCAAAGGCTTCATACAGTAGTGTGGGCCACACAAGGAAATCTTCACCATTTGGAGATGATCACAATGATAATAATTATTAATATAAATTAGAAATAAATATAAATTCTAAATTTATAATAATGATGATTATTATAAGGAGGAGGAAGAAGAGAAAGAGGAGGAAAAGAAGAAAGAAGGAGAAAGAGAAAGAGAAGGAGGAAAAGAGAGAGAAAGAGAAGTGGGAGGAAAGAAGACTTCCGTAGTACTTTAAGGTTTGTGAAGCACTTCCCTCTATGCTAACTCATTTGATCCTCATAACAACCTTGTGAATCATTTTGCAGATGGGGGAACTGAGGAACAGAAAGATGAAATGATTTGCCCAGGGTCACACAGCTAGTAAGAATTCACACTCAGGTCTCCCTAACTCCTAAGCTCTGCACTCCTCCACTGTTCCACCTAGCTGCCTAGGTGGCCATATAGTAGACAGGTCTGGATATGGAGTCCGGAACACCCAAGTTTGAATACTGCCTCAGACGCTGTATTCCCTCGTTTAACACTGTGCAAGTCATTTACCCTCTGTGATTAAGTTTACTAATCTCTAAAATGAGGGTGCCAGATTTGATTACCTCTGTGGTCCCTTCCACCTCTAAATCTAGGATTCTATGATCACTTGACATTTCTGTAAACGGCTTCTTTGTTACCAGCAGCCAAATAAACCCCTGTGGTTGCTAGAATGGACATGAGCAGAAAAGGAGGTAAGCAGCCCTCAATAGTGAGAGCAAGGGATAACCAGTTGTTTTTTAAAGGCTGATGTACTCCGTTGGTATTTAAGCAATGCCCAGTGACCTAGAAGATGACCCCAGAGGACTCCCTGTGGAGGATCTAGAGGAAGACCTAGACAAGAGTCACAGAAGATGCACAGGCACAGATAGATGGTGACTTGTATCCTTGGAAGGACTAACCAAGGGTGGGCAACCTACGACCTCAAGGCCACACGTGGCCCTCTAGGTCCTCAAGTGCAGCCACATTTGACTAACCAAAGCAAGGAGATCACAGCTCCATGGAAGAAGGATGGTAAGAGTGTCAGCTAATGTTCACTATCTACTGCTCAGGCCTTCCAAAAACTCATAGGACTGAAGCAGAGCTGAGAATGAAATTCAAGCCCTATGACTCCACGTTCTGAGGTCTCTCCATCACACTACCCTGTCGAGATGAGATGAAAGCCATTTATCACATAGCTCCAGCTTGGCCCGCAGTCAATAACAGCAACCACTGTGTGAATTATAAGAGATGTGACCAGAAAATGACTTTTTTTCAAGATAAGTCTCACTACTTTAGAATATTGCTATGTGTGCAGCACTTAGCCAGCAGCTATCCAGATCCATGCTCAGCAGAATCCTTGGCTATCTTCTCCCTCCTAAAACACACTGGTTCATAGAACTATTCTTTAAGTTGTACTAATTGTATCACTCCTTTAAGCTCAAGAATTTTCAGAAATTTATTAGCTTATAGGGATATCAGTGAAATTTTGTGTTTCAGGCCTATAATTTCATCAATGATATAGAAACATTCTCTCTCTCTCTCTCTCTCTCTCTCTCTCTCTCTCTCTCTCTCTCTCTCTCTCTCCCTCTCCCTCCTTCCCTTCCTCTTCTTTCCCATCCCCTCCTCTTCTCTGCCCTTCTCTGTCTCTGTCTGTCTGTCTGTCTCTGTCTTTCTCTGTCTCTGTCTGTCTGTCTCTGTCTGTCTGTCTGTCTCTCTATCTCTTTTCTCTCTCTGTCTCTGTCTCTCTTCCTCTTTCTCTCCCTCTCTCCCCTCCTTCTCTCTCTCTCGTCTCTCTCTATCTCTCTCTAACTGTCTCTGTGTCTCTGTCTCTCTCCCTCCCTCCCTCCATCCATCCCTTTTTCTCCTCTCCCCTCCCCTCTTCTCTCCCTCTCTGTCTCTCTGTCTCTCTCTCTCTGTCTCTCTCTCTCTCTCTCTCTTTCTCTCTCTCTCTCTCTCTCTCTCTCTCTCCCTTCCTCTGTCCCTTCCTTCTTCTTCTCTCCCCTCCCCTCCCTCTCCCCTTACCCTCTCTCTGTCTGTTTCTGTCTCTCTTTCCATCTCTGTCTCTTTCTCTCTCTGTCTCTGTCGCTCTGTCTATGTGTGTGTGTGTTTCTGTGTCTCTCTGTCTCTTCCCCTCCCTCTCCTTCTCCCTCTCTTCTCACAATGCAGATCAGAAACTTATAACTGGCAATTTTTAGTCTTAAGAGAGTTGTCTGGGGCACTGAGGGTTTGCGTGACTTGTTTATACAACCAGTTACACAACCATTATGTGTCAGAGACAGGATTTGAACCTAGATTTTCTGATTCCAAGATTAGACCTTTATCGAGTATGCCATGCTGCCCCTCATTGGTGAACCTTACAGCACCATTCACCATTTCCGTAACTTCCAGACTAAAATTCCCTTCTGTGGTCACCATTCCCCATGCTGTCCTCCCTTACCAGAATATAAGCTCTTTCAGAACAGAGACAGTCTCTTTTTATATCTCCCCTCCCCCCCCCCCCCCCCGCCCCCTGCCCCAGGGCTTAGCCCAGTACCTGGCACATAGTAAGTACTTAATGAATGCTTTTTTCATTTATTTACCATAAGCATATGCTTACTGGCTACTGTCAGAGAAAATTTCCAATAATTGACTATTTCCCAAGGAATAAGAGATCTTGTGTTCTTCCTTGGTCCTTAAGCAGGACCTCCTTAACAGTCTGGTACTCCCTTGACTCAGTGACCTGGTCAAGTAGAAACAGAACATCCCTCCCGGGGTTATAAAAGATACAATCCATGTCACACATTTCTGCTGGGATGATAAGTATTCAATATGACATTCTGAGAAAAAAATTACATCAAAGCAATTTTCCTCAGGACTATTTCTGGATCTTGTATGAGTCACTGACTTCTAAAGTGCCTGCATCCCTAATGAAGGTTTTCAGTACACAATATGCCAAGCATCCTACATGATCCTTTTGAAATGCTACTTCAAGAAATGCCTGGGTTCTGTCAAAAAGATTTGAGAAGCTTATTAGTAGCAGGTCCAGGGCGTGGTATTATTATAGCATTCAGAATCCTCCCACACCAGCCAACACAGCTTTCTCCTCATGGTACCCATAGACACAGAGAAGCCCATCCTACAGACATGGTCAGAGACATCCATCCATCCAAAGGTGGCCTTCACTATAGGTTCCCAGAATCCCTCTCACCTCCCTAGTGCTACTGACTTTGCTATATCAATTATGGGAAACAGAATGAAATATGAGGAGTCAGAGTGGTACAGTGGAATCTTGTGTCTGGAGTTGGGAGCCGGGACCTGATTTCAAATCCCAGCTCATCGGCTTTTTGCCTATGTGAGCTTGGGCAAATCATTTCCTCAGTTTCCCCACCTGTACAAGGAAGAAGTTAAATTAAGTGACCTTTACGGTTTTTTCCAGATCTAAATCTACGATATTCTTGAGACATCGTGGTCATTGTTGTTATTGTGGAGCCGTTTCACTTGTGTCCAACTCTTCGTGGCCCCATTTGGGATTTTCTTGGCCGAGATACTAGAATGATTGGCCATTTCCTTCCCCAGCTCATTTGACAGATGAGGAACCTGAGGCAAACAAGGTTAAGCGACTTGCCCAGGGTCACACAACTAGTAAGTATCTGAGGCCAGATTTGAACTTATGGAAATAATTCTTCCTGACTCCAGGCCCAGCACTCTGTTCACTACACCATCATGCTCCCCTAAAAAGTTACTTTACACCATGTATGAGAGGCAGCATCATTCAATGAATAGGTAGCTGGCCTAGGTGCCAAGAGGACCTGGGTTCAAATCCTAGCTTTGACACTTGAGGGCTGTGTGACCCCAGGAAAGCCAGAGAGAAGGTGCTCGCAGTTCCTTATACCAATGAAATTACAAGTTCAGTCCTTATCACTATGTATGATTCACACTATGGCTTTATATCTTTCCGTAAATTATGCAGCACAGACCACAGTCTTAGCTACTGCTCAGCCTTATTATCTTGGAAAGATTGGGGAGGGAGGAGGAAGGAAGGTGTGGCAGAGACTCTGGGGCCCCGATAGACAAAGAAGTTAGTCATAATATCAGGGATAGGAATTAGCCTCCTCCCTTTGTTATTTCAAAATGAGCTATTTTCTAATTGTTATCAGAGGTCTCTAAGGCTCTTCAAAATATTGCATTTAATAATACCTTCCATTATTAAATTGTTCATCCAAGGTCATTATTTGTTCTCTTTGCCTCACAAAGGTTATTACTGGGATTAAACGAGAGGCTCTGTAAAAAGATACTTAGAAGTATAAAGCACCATATGATGGTAGTGGCATGGGAATATCTCAGTTTTGTATATAAAGAAATTGAGGCACAGATAATTTAAGCAATTTGCCCAAGGTCACAGAGGTAGCAAGCAGAGCCAGGATTTGAACCTGGGTCCTTTGACTTAGCATCAAAATCCCCTCCCATTGTCCACACCAGATAACCCCCATGTAATATGGGTATTTTCTTTCTCTTTTTAAACATTTTCATTGATATCTTGGGTTTTAGATAACCTTTACTTTACAACACATTCCTTCCTTCTCCCCTACCCAAAGAGCAATCCCTTATAATAAAGAAAAACAGAGAGGGAAAAAACAGGTTGATAAAACTGTAACATATGACTGTACTCATTGTGTTCCTCACCTATGGTCCCAGTGGAGTCACTTTCTATTCATTTCTCTTTAGGCTTTAGTAAATAACAAAAAAACAGACAAGAAGAACAAAAACCAGGCTTAGGCCCCACTGTCATTTTTTCTTTCGCATCTCCCTTACTCTATAAGCATGTGGTCTGAATCCAAATATAGCAAAACTAAGTAGGCATTTAAAATCAGGGTTACACCTTGATTGAAGAATGACTAAACAAATCGGGGTACATGGGGGTGATAGGATATCACCGTTCTCTGACAAACGATGAATGGGAAGAATACAAAGAATCATGGAAAGGCTTATATGAACTGATACAAGTTATAGTCAGCAGAACCAACATAAAAGGATATACACAATGAGCACAGCAAAGGAAATCTAAACAACAAAACAATCAAAACTGAATGCCAAAAAATTATCATGACAGAGCTTGATCCCAAAGAGACATGGAAAGACATCTCTCCCCACCAATTTCATTGCAAAGGTATGATCTCATGGATATGGAACACTGAATATAAAATTGGTTGGATTTAACTATGTTTTTTTTTCTTCTTCCTTTTCTTCCCCTTTGATTCCTTTTTTTAAGGGATAGCTCTCAGGGAAGGGATGGCACCCAGGATACAGTGGGAAGTACAAGTTATATACAAACAAAAGATATCAATAAAGATTTCTTTTAAAAAAAATCAGCCTGGGGAGGAGGGAAGATCACAAGTTATTAGAAAACACTTTCTCCAGGGAGATGAAAGGTAAAGGATAACTTTGTGAGAATAAATAGCTGTCCACGAGGAAAGACCAGAATTTTCTTTGTGAGCAAAGGCAGAAATAGGTGAAGCAAGATGCTCCTTCCTTATGGGCACGCAGCTTTTCCCGGGCTACTGTCCACAGCTCTGGTCTGTGCTCAGCCTGACTGTAGCAGGGCTGGGCACTTCCTAAAGGCGCTCACTGGTTGGTGCTTCTGCCTTCCCCACAATGTTGTTTTTGCTTTCAGAATCAAAGCAGCAAAATTATTTGATTTATTTCAGTCCTGTCTGGAGCAATTGCTTCCCTAAGAGCCATGAAATCTCTCAACAGAGAAACAGGTGGCTAATGAGCAGCACAGTATTTTAAAAGAGAGATGAATGTAAAAAGAAGGAATATTGTGGAAACAGAAAATCTTGACCTTAGAAACTTCCTCTCATCTGGGATTCCCCAAGGACTTGGTGACACTTAGTTCATCCTTACAAGAGGCCCTCCAAGGAGGTGGCCTCTAGGCTCCTTGGCATATGGGTACTCCCACTCTCAGGTGTAGGCAACTGGGACAGGGTAGATCCTGGATTTCAGCATCGCTTAGGGTACAAAGCAGCCTTCTGCTCTTTGCTACGAAACTTGCCCCTCTTTCCCTACCTCCCTCCCCTCCATTAATGAGAAGCCTGAACCAATAATAATAACCTTCCTTCCTAGTCTCAGGTTCAGGGGTCATAGGATTGATCATAGACTTAGAGCTGGAAGAGAACTTAGAATCCATCAAAGCCAACCGTCTTCATTTTACAGACGAATAAACTGAGGCTCGGAGAGATTAAAGTAACTTGCCCAAAGTCACACAGCAAATAAGTGTCTGAGGCGGGTTTTGAATCTAGGTTGTCCTGATTCCAAGTTGATTCCATCTGCTAGACCATCCTGCCTCTCAAAGGTGCGATGAGAGTGGACTCCTGAGCTCAAGTGAGTTGTGTTAAGTTAGGTTAAGTTAAGTTAAGTTAAGTTAAGTTAAGTTAAGTTAAGTTAAGTTAAGTTAAGTTAAGTTGAGTTAATTGGAGAGTTCAGCTGGTTCATTCTCAGGCTATATGGGGGGGTCTAGATTCTGTATAAGAAGGAGGCATGGGGCAATGGAGAGAATGCCAAATTTAGAGATAGAGGCCCTGGGTTCAAATCCTACTTTCTCTGTTTACTCCCTGTATAACCTGGGGCAAAAAGTTCAGCCTCTCTGGTTTTTTGGTTGGTTTGTTTTAATCTCGTAAATGATGGCTTTGGATTAGATGAACCTAAGAGTGTTTCCTGTTCTAAATCTGTTGTCCTATAGGAATAACATATAATAAAATCGACAAAGATTATATCCTTAAAATGAGATCTCTTTAAGAGAAATATACGTGTGTATACATGCCAGAGCTATAACGGGCTTTGCTAGAGCATCCATATCTGGGGGGGGGGGTTGGGGGGTGTAATATGGAACTTTGATACCTACCATCCCATCATTATCTGTCCTCAAAGGTCTCTGTCAGCTAGTGCCACAGTTTCATGTAAGCACTTCTGGTGTGGATGTGCAGGTCCCAGTTCATCTCCACTCACAAAAGCCAGTTGTGAAATTTTCAGTGTGAGCATTTACACCTCAGAAATTAACAACTGCCACAAATCAGAGTTTGATTTATTGATTTGTTGATTTCTAGACTTAAGAAATTGATGGAGAAAAATTTTTAATGATCCAGATTAAACTTAAAGCGGGTCCTGGGCATTTTTTTTCCTGAAGATCCAGCTGTTAAATATTTAGCAGAATACTGATGCCTCTGGATTACCACTTCTAGATTCCTGTTGCCATGGTGACCCTCTCCCAGTGCCTATCTTCCTGCACGATCACCACTACCTGTGAGGTCCAAGGGCCAGGATACTGGGGGCATAGGTTGCCCCCTCTCATGCCTGGATGATGGCATCCCCGGATGGCATATCTTCTGCATCATCTCTGCTATCCCCCTGCCTCATCACAAATGAATTTTCCCCTGGGGCAGAAAGTCCTAGTTATGGCTCTACTACATACATTCTGAAAATCAATGCCATTCACGGTTTGTCCTCAGGTTTTATGCCTACCAGATCTGGGAAGAAGAATATTTCTTGTATTCAGACTAATCTGGTATTCTGACAGCCCCTCCGCAAACTCCTGATACCTGCTTCCTCACTCCTACTTCCTGAGCCTTGACTCATCCCACAGGGCCATGATATTCTTGATTGCCAAGGGCTGAGATCATTGGATCTAACACAAAATTCTGACCCCCTCTGTTAATTTTCTCAAACATTTGGCCCTTACAATAAATGACCAGCTCCTTTGCAGAGTTTGCAGTTCAGTAGTTGAGGCTCCCTGATTATCTCATAGTAAATAACAGACTTCAATTGTACAGCCATATAATTAAATCTGCTCAGCACTTAAGAGGGGAAACCAGTCAAATGATCCCCTAGTTTGGCGGCACTGGGTTGAGTAATCTATCAGACATCCCATAAGCTCCCTGGGCAGGTCCTAAGACTTGTCTTGTCAGAGAAGGTGTATAGCCTATGTGATAATTACTTGGATTAGAGGTTTTGATGTAGTTTTCTTTTGTATGGGAGGGTCAGCTCCAGTCTGGCTCTGGGCAGGGTTGGCACTGATCCATCCAGAGACCAAAAAGGGCTTTGCAGCCAATTCTTCAGCTCTGAGCACAGCACCCAAAATATTGCCCTTACTTGACAAAAATAAAAACTGACACTGTGCCATTCTTTGCCAACAAGGACAGCGATTCATCCTTTCGTTAAAATTAATCTGAAAAGCTGATTATCTCCCTCCTCATCTCAACCTCCTGGCTTCCCTGGCTTCCTTCAAGTCCCAACTGAAATCTTACCTTCTGCAAGAAGCCCTTCCCAACTCCTTTTAATTCCAGTTCCTCCCCTCTGTTAATTATTTCCTTTTTATCCTATCTATAGCTAGCTTTGTATATATTTGTTTGTTATCTTTCCCATTATACTGTTAGCTCTTTGAGGGCTGGAACTATCTTTTGCCTTTTTTTGTATCCCTAGTAATTAGCACAGCACCTGGCACATAGTAGGTACTTAATGTTCATTGATTAATTGTTTGCTTTGGGGTGCCCACAGTACCTGGTATACAGTATGTGCTTAATAAATTTTTATTGATTAATTGATTGCATATGAGTGTTCACTGGAGGCAGCACACTTGACGTTGTTTCCAGCCTTGTTTATTATGACTGGGACACGTGCACAGATCTCACTGGGAAAAGGCTCTCATACGAAAGCCATTCTTCAGGATGTTTAATGTGTGATTCTCCAGTTACATAAAAGTTCAGCCATAGTCCCCCTGGCTCTGGCAGCCTAGACTAGAAGATATTCAGTATGACCAATGCTGAAGTTGTGCCCATGTGGATCAATGTTCATAGGATAATAGATTTAGAGCTGGAAAGGGACTACAGATACTCTCTAGCCTAGTCCCTGCCACTCCAATTTTACAGAAGAAAATATTGAGGGCCAGATAAGATAAGTAATTTCCTCAAAGTCATATAGGTAGCAAGTGTCAAGATGAGATCTGAGCCCAGATCCTTTTAACTCCAAATCAGTCTAGGTTTCTCCCTTGGGTCAGGAATAATTACCATCACTTATAAATCATAATTAGGCATTTAAGCAAATCTGATAGTGAATAGAGAACCTAGGAGGGAAGCAAAAGATACCCAGACAACTTGGTCTTTGCACAGAGCTGAGAAGCAACTTGATCCCATGGAAAGAGGGCTTCAGTGTGAGTCAGAGGAACTCTGTTTGAATTCTGGTTGTATCACTTACTACCTGTGTGACCTTGGACAAATCACTTAACCTCTTCAGGCCTCAGTTTTCTCATCTGTAAAATGAGAGGGTTGGACTAGAGAACCTCTATAGTCCCTCCTAGTTCTAAACCCATTATCCTATGAACACTGATCTTCATGAGGTAGGGTGAGATTAAATGGCCTCTAAGGTCCCTTCTATGGGCAGCTAGGTGGCACAGTAGATAGGGCACCAGGCCTGGAGTCAGGAGGACCTGAATTCAAATCTGGCCTCAGACATTTATTAGCTGTATGACCCTGGGCAAGTCATTTAACCCTGTTTGCCTCGGTTTTTCATCTGTAAAATGATCTGAAGAAGAAAATGGCAAACTGCTCCAGTATCTTTGACAAGAAAACCTCAAATGGGGTCATGAAGAATGAGACACAACTACAAATGACCGAGCAACAACAAGGTCCCTTCTCACTCTAAATATGGGATCCCATGATCTCATTGTCTAGAATGGATCTTACCCACCCAGAATGAACTTCACCTGGAAAATATATAGACAGAGTATTTTTTTTAAAAGGATGCATAAAATATTTTAATTAACTTACAGAGCTGCATAAATCAGCTCAAGTCCACAGGCCAAAAAAAGTCAATTTTACCAATGGTCAATGGGTGCTCAAATTGCAGTTGACCCAAACAGTAATATAATAATAACTGTAAGTCCCAGTAACTACTACTGCTGCTGCCGCTGCTACCATTGCTACTTCCTACTTCTATCACTCCTTGGTGGATTATCTGCTATTTATGGCTTATCAAACACTTAACATATGTTATCTCATTTGAGCAGGACTAATTAGCAACAAGCCAGAGCCTGGGGATATTCATCATCTCAGTGTGGGCAGTCACAAGTTTATGAATGAGTTTTCATCTCACTGAGTCACTGCTTATAGGTTACCATTGGTTAGGGACAGGAAAGTTTCCAAGAATATCTCTTTCCTTCTCCCCTTACCCTGATATAAGTAGGTTAAAGCTAGAGAAGAACTGTTCAGATTGTTCGGCCTCTCCTTTTGCACTAGTTTTTACTGGTGATTAAGCCGCAGAATGGCCGATAAAGAAATGGCTTTGGTGAACAGCTTTGAGAGTGTACCCACTAGCAAAGGGGAGGAGCCATAAAGTGCGTGAAGTGGGAACACTCCCCACCGAACAAATAAACGAACGAACAAATGAATTAAACATTATGCATCTAAAGGAAAAAAAAAACAATAAAAACCCTGAATATAGGGAGATAAATCAACAGAGAGGATTCTAAAACTGGAAGGAAAGATGAGCACTAAATCATCAAAGAAAATATAAAATTCTCTTAACCAACATTATTATAAGACAAAGAAAAGCAAACCAAGGCCTATGGGCTTAGACATAATCCTACAGGCTCCCAGGAGATCATGAAACAACAAGGAACTCCGGAATTGTTCAAAACAGAAGAGGTCAATATTAAGTAGGCACATGGGAAGTATATTCCCTATGCCATACTTTTTCATACTTCAGATTTCATATAGGAGCTGGTACATGGGATTCTAGCTCCAGCAGAATGATTCTATTGTCCTGCCCTATAGAACTCGAGAGGTCGTGATGAATGTAGCGTCTAGAACTTGCTGAAAACAACAGCAGCAATGTTCCATCTTCTGGATCATAGATTTTTTGAAATGCAAAATGTAAAATGTTACTACCAAATGGAACTGACTACTGATAAATAGTCAAAAAATGGTTAAAGTAAGAAAAGGTTTCTTTTCTTTATAAAAGTACCTTTTTTTCTTAACTAGCTGTACCCTTGGCAAACGAGGATTTGATTCAGGATGAAACTATATGATTAGCTTTGGTTTGAGAGCAAACTTTTTGGCCAGCTTTGAAAAATCTGGTTTGGCTCTAGCAAGTTGCTGGAATGCAAACTATGAAAACATTTGAGACTAAGACACTCTTTTGTGCTCAATTAATTCAAAAACATCTTTGTTTCACAAAGGAGGGAAAATGTAGCTGAGCATTTAATCCTTCCATATTGGAGTGAGGCAGGGTCATGAAATGGAAAGAACCCTAATGTGTCACCAACTAGCCATGAGATCAGGAACAAGTCACATAATTTCTCTGGGCCTCAGTTTGCTCAACTGTAAAATGAAGGGATTGAATTACATGATCTCTGAGGGTCACTTCCAGCACTAATATTCTATGAATCTATAAGATAGATCATTGGGGGAGTTGGGGCAGAGCCAAGATGGTGGATTGAAGGCACTGACTCACCTGAGCTCTTCCCCAAACCCCTTCAAATACCTTTTAAGAGTGACTCTGAACAAATTCTAAAGCAGCAGAATCCACAAAGAGACAGAGTGAGGCAGATTTTCAGCCCAAGACAATCTGGAAGGTCAACAGGAGGTGTCTGTTGCACCAGGCTAAGAGAAGAAGACAGTCTAGTGCAGGCCGTGCCAGCTCAGACCTGCCCCAGCAAAGCCAGAGCAGACTTCGGAGGGCCAAATCATTGGCAGCAGTAGTGGTTTCCAGACTTCTCAGGCCAAAGACACCAGCGACAACTTGAGTCTGCTGGAGGGGTTTGTCAGAACTGGGTGAGAGGGAAGCACAGTCTGGCACAGGGCATGCCAGTACAGCCCCAGCCCCAGCAAACCAGAAGCAGGCCTTGGGAGTGACTGAACTGGCGGCAGCAGCAGTGGCGGCAGATGCACCGGCTGCACCAGCTGCTCCTGGAGCTATCAGCCCACAAACCTAATGGGTAAAAGTCACCTACTTCAATTTCTAGGAGCCAAGATGGCAGAGGAAGCAGAAAGTCTCTCTCACCCTCCCTTATTGACTTTGGAAAACCTAGACAATATTGCCCCAGGAAAAATTCTGAAATAGTGGAGTCAACAGAAAGACGCAGTGCAACAGTCTTTTACATTATGGAAAGGGTGATACAAAAAAAAAATCAGAAATTTTGAGTTCAAATTCTATTTCACATATATCTAACTATGAAATACTGGCCAAGTCATAGAGCCTCAATTTCTTCACTTACATGATAAAGTTGAACTAAATGGCTTCTGTGGTCTTTTCCAGCTCTACCACTGTATTAATCTATAAAATAACTTGTTTAACTTTTTTTTTCTTTTTCTTTCTTTCTTTTTTGAGGGTTAAGTGATTTGCCCAGGGACACAAAGAAAGTGTGTGTTAAATGTCTGAGGTCACATTTGAACTCAGGTCCTCCCAACTCCAGGGCCAGCACTCTACCCACTGTACCACCTAGCTGCCCCTTAACTTTTTACAATATTAATATATGTACATATATACATAATGTGTATGTGCACCTGTATATATACAAAGTATGTTTATTTGTGTATATATACACACATAAGCATATCACATATATACACATGTTGCACATATATAAATAGGTATAGATACTGATATGGATATAGATAGATCTCCATTTGAAAAGAGTTAGTGAAGCATCATGGAAAGAACATTGGCTTTGTAATCAGGAGGGTGGATTTAAATCATCTCAGACAACATGCCAGCAGGGTTGCCTTACACAAGACAGAGGACATCTCTGAGCCTGGATCTCCTCAGCTCTAAAGTGAGACCAATGATGTTTGTGCTACTTTCCTCACGGAGTTGTTCTAAGGGTCCGGTGCAATCAGGCAGATGAAGCATTTGATAGACCTTAAAAATTGCTGTTGATACCGGACATGATTAATGCTGTCAGTCTCATCGAGAAATGGACCAAAGTCATCTACTTCAACATTTTGGTTCTTTCAAAATCGATCAATCAGCAAACCTTTATGATGTCATTTTATGTGGCAGGCACTTTGGTACAGATAAAGAGAGGTACAAAGAGTGAAACAATACCCACTCACAAAGAGCTTACACCTCCATGGGCATCAAACTCCACAGATCCAAAACTGAACTTACTCTCTTTCTTCCCCACCCCATCCCAATACTCCTCTCTTCTTAACTTCTCAGTTACTATCAAGTGTACAACTATCCTCCCAGTCACACAAGATGGCAGACTCAGTGTCATCCTCAACTCCCCACTTTCATTCATCCCACAAATTCAATTTGATGCCAAATCTTGTCATTTCTACTTTCACAATTTGTCTCATTTAGGTCCACTTGTCTCCATGCACACTGTCTCCACCCTAGTTTATGTTCTCACCCTCTCCCCTGAACTATTGTAATGGCATTCTAATGGGTCTCCTTGCCCCGGTTTTCTCTCCACTGAGCTACTAAAGTGTTTTTTTAGAGAATGGGTCTGACCCCCAACATCCCAAATTCCAGCTACTCCCTATTAACTCCAAGATCAAATATAATAAACTCCTCTATTTGGCAGCTCTTCATAACTTTCCCCCTTCCTACCTTTAGAGTATTAAAAGACTTAAAAGAAGTCCTCCATCCCACAGGGGAAATCACTGATGGAGGATTCATGGGAGCAAATTAATGAGAATCACACGGATAGAATTCACTTGGAAATCCATCTGGTCCTGGTGCTTTTTTCTTAGGAAGCTCATTTATGGCCTGTTCAATTTCTTTTTCCAAAATAAATCTATTTAGATATTCTATTTCCTCTTCTTCTAGTTTAGGCTATTTATATTTTTGTAAATATTCTTCCATTTCACTTAAATTGTTAAATTTATTGGCATGTAATTGGGCAAAATAACTCCTTATAATGGCTTTAATTTTATCTTCATTACTGGCATATTCACCCTTTTTATTTTTAATACTAGTGATTTCGTTTTCTTCTCTCTTTTTTTAAATAAAATTAACCAATTGTTGTTTTTTTTGTGAAACTAACTCCTAGTTCTATTTACTAATCCATTGTTTTTATGCTCAATTTTATTGATCTCTCCTTTAATTTTTACATTTCCAGGTTAGTGTTTAATTGGGAATTTTTAGTTTGTTCTTTTTCTAATTGCATACCTAATGCATTTAGAATGGCTGAACAAGCTGTGGTATATGATTGTGTCGGAATACTACTGCGCTATTGGAAATTATGAGCTTGATGACTTTAGAAAAACATAGAAAGCCTTGCACAAAATAATGAAGAGCTAATGAGCAGAACCAAGGAAATGTTGTATACAGTAACAGTAATATTGCCCTAAGAACAACTTTGAGCTAGTAAGTCATTTTAACTATCATAAATAGCCAAACTAACAACAAAGAATGTACGAAGGAAGATGCTGTATGAATCCAGAGAAAGAACTGATAAATAGAGGTATATATAGAATGATTTTACATACACACACATATATTTATATACACATGCATACATATACACATATATGTCTAGTGGTAGCCATTTCCAGGGAGGGGGGAAGTGAGGAGGAAAAAGAAAAAAAAAGAAATTTACATGATAACTTCATTATATATTTAAAAGGAATAGCAAGTTGTATATAATAGATTTGAGTTTCATGGGCAGTTATCTTTTTCATTATACTATGTTATGGAAATGCTTGTTTTATTCCATAAATTAAAAATAAAATAAATTTAAAACAAAAGAATCACATAGAATAAAAATCATAGCTATGGTCATAGGACAAAAAATTTAGAGGTAGAAGATGTGGATAAGTTACAGTCTATACCACGGAAGAGAATACCCAAAGGTAAAGATCATGGATCCATTGAAATAAGAAGGATGAGAGTGATTGGCATTTAAAGTCTTTTACAGTCTGGCCCCATCTGACCTTTCTAGTCTTATATTACTCACCTCTACACATTCTGTGTTCCAATCCAAGGTGTACTTGCTGCTTCCCAGACTTAGTATACCATTTTCCACCTCTGGGGTTTTGCACAAATTGTTGCCCATGCTTTGAATGTCCTTCCTCCTCATGTGTACCTCTTCTAATCTCTAACTTCCTTCCAGGCTTGGATCAGTTGGTACTTTCTATAGGAAATCCTTCCTGTTCTCCCCTCCTCAATGTGTCCTCTCTAAAATAATCTTGTATTAACTTATCTTTGTACATGGAGACAGTAGAATGTTGGCTACTTAGAGGCAGGGACTGTTTAGTTTTTGTTTGAACCCCCAGCACCCAGCACAGTGTCTTATTTTTTATAAAGTCTATTGAGTTGAAAGGTGGGGATTGGAGTTGTGGGGGCGGGGGGCAGGGAGCAGGGAAGAGTGTGGAGATACAGTGAAATAGAATACTACCTGAAAAGTAGCCAGGTCTGGCTCTTAAATACTTCACAAGAAGTGCAAATTATCTTGTTCAAGAAAATGTATAATCATCCCCAATCTACTAGAGATACTTTCAACTCCAAATCTCTAATCCTAGGACAACTGGTTCCTCCTATGCCCACCAGACAGGAAGGGAAGTTCTTTACCTAACTCTGTCCACGAGAAAGTTAAGAGCTGGTCTATCTTCCAGGGGATAGGAGTTGGGGGAGGAAGAGGGCAATACAAGAAAACATTAATTTCTATTTTGCTGCTCACTAAAAATAAGACATGGAAGAGACTAGAGCCCTCAAAAGACTATCCTTAAGCCCTATCCACTATTTCCATTCTACTCAGGCTATGTTTCTTCTTGCTAGGGTCTAAGTCTTCTCAGCTTGCCCCTTTTAAAGACTGGCAATATCAGAACTTCTGCATTCTAAACCAAGACAGATTTTAGTGCGGTTGGAAGGATCACTTTTTCCAAGGAATGAGTTTGAATCAAGGGTGTCCTGCTGTATTCACATTAGAAAGTTGTCTTCTCAATCTAGTCAAAATAACTCACTGGGGCCCATATTCCAGATGGGAAGTACATGGAGGAGGGGTAAGTCATTCCCCCACAAATAACTAGAAGGTAGTATGATAGTTTTTGTATGTGTGATATTGGAATGGTTATATCATAGAACCATAAAATAGAGTTAGAAGGAACCTTCAAGTGCACCTAGTCTACTCCCTCATTTTACAGATGCTCTGCCTGGTTTCATCTCCACTGTCATCATGCCCACCACCAAGTCCCCCAGGATAATTTCATCACCAGAAAACTCATCATCATCATAGACATTGCTTCAGCTTTGGTGCTTATACCTTACCAGTTCTTGGCAATCCCGGTTGTCTCTGCCCCTCTGTTTGGAGGGCAAAAACTCCTCCCAAAGTTTCTCTTTTTGGAGGGGTCAGAATGCCAGCCAGTCTTCCTTTCCCACCAGTTACTGTGTTTGGTTTTGACTCCACCATTATCATGTCCCTATGCTCCTTTTTAGCTTCCTTTTGTGAATTGTCTTCCCCCTTAGAATATAAGCATCTTGAGGCCAGGAACTATTTTCTTTTTCTTCTTTGTATTCCTAACACTTAGCAAAGTGCCTGGAACATAGTAGACTCTTAATAAATATTTATTGTAATATTGTTATGAGTTCTTGTACAAGGCTTCTTAAGGGTTAAGTGGCAGAGCTAGATATCTAACCAAGATCCTGTGACAGTAAATCCATCATTCTTTCCACTGGACCACTGGATATGATGGGGGTATGGAATGAGAAGGAAACAAAAACTAAATCTTTACCTAGCCGTGACTCTGTGTGTGTGTGTGTGTGTGTGTGTGTAGATGTGCTTGCTTGTATGTGCACGTGTGTGTGTGTGTGTGCGTGTGTGTAGATGTGCTTGCTTGTATGTGCACGTGTGTGTGTGTAGATGTGCTTGCTTGTGTGTGCATATGTGTGTGTGCATGTGTGTGTGTGTGTGTGTGTGTGTGTGTGTGTGCGTGTAGGGGAGGAGGAAAACACAGGGAACACAAAGAGTGAGGCCCAAGGTTCTGCACCTTTAAAGAAAAAAATAATTGCAGAATTACAATCCTAAGAGTTGAAGAGAGTAGGAGAGGAAGCTTCTGACAGCAGGAAGATGAGCGTGTGCACACACACACACACACACACACACAATTTAATAGAGAATGAACAGAAGAGCTGACAGAAAGAACAATTTCTGGTTATATAATCTAGGAAGACCATAAGCCAGTTGTGACTAATGACTAAAAGAGCTGACCCCTCTCCTCCTGGATTCTGTTTACATTAGAACGATTCACACCACCTCACAGACCATCCATTCATTCACACCACCTCTCAGGCATCCTGGGAGAACAATTTAGGGAATTCAGGAACTATAAACACATAGCATTATAAACAGGATCACAAGTGCTGTACGGTATGGGCCACGGGGCCGAGCAGTTCATCCACTACTAGTCTGTAATCTAGTTCTACCCTACTTTTACTCTTCTTCCCCAAGATAGCTCTTAAGCAGAAGTTATATGAACCAGCTCAGGGGAAATCGAAGCTGAGAAGTTTTTGTTCCACACATTTCAAGTTGAAAGGAAGCCCCTGTGTGAGTACAAAGGGGATGCTCTGTGGAACATGGAGCTGGAAAACGTCCAAGGATTCCACACAATCGCAGACATAAATTTGCCTGTAAAATTTAAACCGCTGGGCAATTTAGCTCAGGGACACATGGATCCTGCGGCCTTTTCAGCTCTGAAAACGCTCTCTGGAAGGAGGATGACAATATCAGCTGTACTATCTATTCGGCTTAAAGGCACATGCCTGCAGTGCCAGCCACTCTCCCCGGCTTTAAATTGGACTCAGTCTCTCAGCACCCAGCTCCAGCAGCACTGGGGCAAGTCATTTGGGCTAAGTCTGCCTGCAGTGAAGTTCACCCGCTCTGGGGTGTATGGGTTGTTCAAGGAGGACTAGCACCTCTGGTGTGAGGGCTTGCTGAGCCCTTTTCAGGGCCGCTCATCCACCTTTGGTGTCTACCTGTCACCCAACTCTCACCTATGGCTCCAAGAAGCTGTGGCGTGCACAGAGGCCAAATCCTGGTAAAACTGTCTTGGCAGATGGGCTACACCAGGTGTAGGATAACGGATGGACCACTAACCCATCAGGGAGTAAGATTGGCATCTTCACCAAGCATGTGAAGTCTTCCCCTGGTGGAATGGGCAGATGTTCCAACGACAATGAAGGTGGCTGAAGCAGGTGCTGTGGAGCACTTAAAGTTTGGTCAAATAGAGGATGCCAATGTCATGCACTGCTTCATGGACCATCTCTAGTCATCCTGACTTTTGTCCTATCGCTGGACTTTGATGACTCTGGAAGAGATAGTGAAGCTGACGACTTTGTGCAACTCTGCCTCACTTAAATCCAATCCATGATCAAGTCAAGATATTACTGTGTTATGCCATTGATCCTCTTCAAAAATGAAGAACAAACAGTGATATCTGCACTGAGATAATGAGCTGCAAGTGAAAAATTCACTCAAACTATTCAGTGGTATTCAAAACTTAGTGTTGCATAGGCCTAACTCACAGAAAAATAGTAAAAATTCAGCCAGCTTTTTCTTTCCTCTCCTTGATTTCAATCAAATTAATCCATTTGTGCATAGATATGTATAGACACAGTGGACAACTAACCACTTAACAAAGTGATGGAGAAAATATGATTAATGCTAATTAAATTAAAAGTGTGCTGTGGACACATTTTCCTTTTTCAGAGAGCCAGCTGTTACCAGCTCATCCCTGGTTCCAGTACTGCCACTGATACATATTGGCTGCACTGACCCTGAGTGAGTCACTTTAACCCTTTGTGTCCTAGACCACTCTCTAGGACTATAGGTGGTCTAGCAAGACACTAGTCTGCACTAATAAAGGAAGTTTCCTTATCAAAAGTTTCCCACACCATTGAAATCATAGAAACAAATTTTAAAAATAGACTCAGGCATTAAGTTATACATACATAGAAAGACAAAAATGAAATAGCCCATTCCTTCGAGGGGTTTAGATTCTACTGGAAAAGTTGAGACAGCTAGGTGTTACAGCAGGTAGTAAACCAGCCTTAAGTCAGGGAGAACTTTGGCTTCAGCCTATTACAGGCTGTGTGATCCCAGGCAAGTCATTCCACTGCTCTCTGCCTCAGTTTTCCTATACCTAAAATGGGGATAATAATAAAAACTATCTCTCAGAGTTGAAAAATGAGATAATAATTGTAAAGCACAGTGTCTGGCACATAAGTGTTATATAAATATTATATAAGTATATTATATATATTATATATAAGCATATTATATATACATATATTATTTTATAAGTAGCTCCACTAATATTATTATTATATATAATACATAAGTGATATATTATTATGTATATAGTATGCAAGTGTTATATATTATTACGGTATATGGTGTTGCTTCAACAATTCTGCTAGCAGCTGTTGTGGGGGTGAAAGACTAACACAAGTCCAACGACAAGAATGCTGCCAGCACAGGTTCTTTTGATCTGCTTTATTAAGGAAAGCAACATTAAGGGGTTCACAATCTTACTTTAATCCAACATACAAATATCATTCACTTAATTCAGGGGAAAAGCCAGCACCCTGAACTTCAGAGCAAATACAAACAGAAATTACAGAGACAATATAAACAGATCAATATTTCTGTCTAACCAAATCACTATATACATAGTGACCAGAGAAGACCTAACATCTGGGTTTTCAAAGCTCGGGGGGCTCCTTAATGGCCACCCAGAGTCTCCACACCGACACCCTTCCAATGAGTGAGAGCCCCCCAGGAGAACGCCAACCTCTGGGCTTATATGTCTTGTTCAGGGTCAAAGGTGAGTCACACATGCAACTCACCCACATGACCTAAAAGCATCACAAAAATGCAACTTAAACCCAAGTGGTCTAAAAGCCTCTGATGTCACAAACGTGTCCCATAAACCCATGTAAACTAGGCTTTCCCTTGAGGCAAGGAGGCATGAAGGACTCCTAATTTAATCAAGGAAACAAAGGCCAAACTCTTCAAGGCTAGTTGGTTGAATAAGTGCTAAAAGCCCTCCTTAATTACCAATACAATCATTATGGTAAGTGTTATATGTTAGCTATCATTATCATTATTATAACTACTAGAGGATCTCTAAGGACCGTTATAGCTCTGTGTGCTATGAACCTAAGACAAGAGGTTCTACAAAAGCCTTGAATTCCCGGGTAAAGAGTTCCATGAAATCAGGGCCTGGAAAATGGAAGGAAATGAGGATTTGAAGAGCTGAGTTCCCAGTTCCACTGAGACACACAGGCCTACTTGAAGCATTTATTGTATATTTTCCCACCATGTTCCCCATCAAAAACACAGGGTGACATCTGGATGCTGTGGGTGGAGCAGGCTTCTGGTTATTAAAACCCAGTGAAAATATTCATAACTTCACAGAAGCCCACCTTGTCATTTATTGGGTGAAATAGAATTTGCAGGCAAAGAGAAAGATCTATTTAAAAAGCATGCAGCTGGCTTACACCCCCATGGGGAGACAGGGAAAAAAGTGAGTGATCTCCCTCAAGGCCCTCCCCTAGCCTGAGCTGGGCAAGGGCTTGCATTAATGTGGATCCCAACTGTCCTCCACACCAGGTAGTGCTCTGCTCTGCTCTCCTCTCCCTGTGTCCAAGAACCCTTCCTCTGTGAACTTTTGCAGCTGGCATAAGCCAAGTAGAGTTCTTTTTTCCTTTACCAGCTCCAATAATCTTCAATGATTCCATTGCTGGTTAGGTCAACTAGCCGGAAAGATTCTGAGGCTAGGTATGGGCAGGCAGACATGAGAGAGATGAACTGAAGCCCATGTGTCAACAAAGAGATACGTCTTCAAAAAAAGAGAAAGAAAGAGTATTTAACAGGAGAAGATGAAATATGGGGCAAAGACCAGGAAGGCATACAGGAAAAATTAGGGAAAGACAGCAGATGTTGCAAAGGATATTCTTTCATGTTTCCTGTGCACCAGAAATGTGCAGATGTATGTTGGCAGGGCTACAGTCAGAGTACAGAGGGACGCTATAGCTTACACATCTGGAAGCTATTTAGTAGGGGTGTAGAGTTCAACTGCTTTCTCCTTCAGCTGGTGGCAGACATACCTTTCCAGGCAGGAGCCCACTTCAGGCTGACCAGTGCCCGGCCTTGTTACCAGAGGTGTCACTGGAGCTCTGGAAGAAAAGGAGTTCACCCCAGCTCACCATCCAGGGCCAGCAGGACTGGGCTGGCTTTCCCTCTGAGGGCTCTGGCCCAAGGAAAAGCAGAAATGATAATGAGAAAGGAGAGGAGAGGGGGAGGGAGAAGCAACCAGCACCAAAACTGAGTGAAGCCTGGCTCCCAATCAAGAAACAAAATGTACTTGGATGAAATCCAGTGCATGAGTTAACTTGAGTGCAAAGCCGACCATTCAGGGAGAGAGGGAGGGGGGGTGAAATCTTGACTGGACTGCATAGTAACACCAAGGCATCACACTTAGACAGTGTTTACTCTTCTCAGAATTCTTCCGATATTCTGCCTTCGTTTGTTATAAAAATGGGGGGAAAGGGTTTTCTTGGCCCTGGGAGAACTGCTTCTCTATTTTGAAGGATTTATAGGGTCCCACAGAGAGAGAGGTTAAGGCCAGCAAGGCCAAGGCCCAGGGAGCACCAGGAGATGCTCACTCCTAGGGCAAAATGTGAGCCTCCCAGATGTCTGTCCCTGCAGCTGGAGCCAAGATCCCCTTGGAAATTAGGATTCTCCCTGCAGAGAAGCAAAGTCTGAAGTTCACTCTGATGAACGTGACAAAAGCAAGAGTGGAGTTGAAATCATGTCCTGGGGTGGAAATAGAATCCAAGAACCACAGGACATTAGTTCTGGAAGAGAGCTCAGGGGTCTTTGCAGCCCATTCTCTGCCCCATTCAGGGAGCCCCTCTATGAGATTCCCCAAAGTCCAGCCTCTGCTTGTAAGATTTTAGTAATGAGCTCACTATACTATAAGCTGGCCTATTCCCTTTTCAGACAACACTAATTATTAGAAAATTCTTCCTCATAATTGAGCTGAACTCTGCCTCTCTGTAACTTCCATTCATGTCTGTTATGCCCTTCCTAAGGCAAACAGGATATGCCTAATCTTTTTTCCATATGACAGCCTTTCAAATACTTGAAGAAAGCTATCCTCTTCCCCCAAATCTTCTCTTCTCTGGATTAAACATCCCCAGCACCCTCCGTGGTCTTCATACAACAAAAATTTAAGACTCTTTTCACCATCTTGCTCACGTTCCAGTTTGTTGAGGTCCTTCTTAATATGCCGTGCCTAGAACTGAACACAATATTCAGGATGTGATTTGGCCAGGCCAAAAGAGAGTGGTATTGTTACTACTCCTGTCCAATACTCCTATTAATGAAACCTGTTATTGTATTAAGTTTTGGCAGCCACCATGACTTCATCTTGAGCTTGCAATCAGCTAAAACCTCAAGGTCTTTTTCACATCAATTGCTATTAAGGCAGGACTCCACCATCTTCTACGTGTGCCATTAAAGGAAAAAAAATCCTAAATTCTGAGCTTTATATTTTTCCTATCAAATTTAATCTGATTACTTTTAGTCCATTGTTTTATATTTCTATCACTCAACCAATCAATAAATACGTATTAATCACATGTTTTGTGCTACTGTGCTAAGTCCTGGGAATACAAAAGGAGACAAAAGACATTCCCTGCCCTCAAAGATCCCATGATCTAACAGAATCTTCTGAGACTTTTGAAAATCCTGATTCTATCATCTCATTAGCTATACATCCCAACTTTGTTGTCCACATTTAACAAGTGTACCTATTATGTCTTCACTGAAGTCAATGATAAAGATTTTGGCCAAGGAAAGGCCCTGTTGCATGTCAGTCACTAGAGGTTTCCTTTTAGGTTGACCACTGAGAACTCTTTGGGTACAATTATTCACCAGATAGGAATCCTCCTACCTAAACCACTACCTAGTCCGTACTTCTCCATCTTGTCCAAAAAGATTTCAAAAGAGATTTTTTTCAAATGCCTTTATAAAATCAAATACATTCTGTCTTTGGCATTCCCCCGATAAGTCAGCCTCGTAACTACTTACTATACAAAAGGAAATGAGGTTGGTTTGGCATGACTCTTTCTTGGGTGAATCCATGCTGGTTCTGACTGATCATTTCTTCCCCTTCTAAGTGCTCACAAACCATCTGTTTAATAATCTGTTATAGAATTGTTCAGTAACTGATATCAAGTGCATTAGTCTAGTTTCCCCGAATCTATCTTTTTACCCTTTATGAAAACTGAGACAATAATACAACATAATAACACTTCATATTTGTATGGCACTTAAACATTTACAAATGACTTTCCTCATAATAGCCTTGAAAGGTAAGTAGTACAAGTATTTTTTTCTCATTTTACAGATAAGGAAACTGGGGCACAGAAACATGAACTGGATACTAGCAAGTATCAGAAGCGGGATTCAAACTGGAGTCACAACCGCTCCAATCGTTCTGCAAGAACAATTTGGAGCTACATCCAAAGGGCTATATATAAAACTGCACATACCCTTTGACCCAAAAATACCACTATTAGGTCTGTATCCCAAAGGGACCAAAGAAAAAGGAAAAGGACCTATATATGAAAATAATATTTAGAACAGCTCTTTTTGTGGTACAAAGAATTAGAAATTGAGGGAATTTCCATCAGTTGAAGAATGAATGAACAAGTTGTGGTATATGATTGTGATGGAATACTATTGTGCTCTAAGAAATGACACACAGGATAGTTTCAGAAAAAATCTGGGAAGACACGTAAACTGATGCAAAGTGAAATGAACAGAACCAGGAGAATATTGTACACAGAATGTTCAACTGTGAAAGACTTAGCTGCTCTGATCAAGACAATGATCCAAGACAATTCCAAATTTTTTCAATTTCTTTATTTTTCTTACTTCTCTTTTTTTATTTTGTAACATGCCTAATGCAGAAATGTGTTTTTCATGACTTCACATGTATAACAGGTATGATATTGCTTGCCTTCTCAATAGATAGGAGAAGGACTGGGAAAGGAGAGAATTTGGAAGTCAAAATTTTAAAAAATGAATGTTAAAAATAATTTTTAAAAAACTGGGGTTATCCAACATTGTGGAATTTAAAGGTACAAAGGACTTTATCATCTAATCCAGACTCTTCATTTTACAGATGAGGAAATTGAGACACAGAGATGTGAAATAACTTCCTCAAGGTCATACATAATGCAAAGCCTGGATTCAAACTGGGGTCCAATGTTCTTTCCATCCCTCATGCCATGACACTAACTCCAAAACTGGTACTTTCTGCCCACCCACCTCCATCCTCCTCACCTTCCCTCAACAGATCTCCAGAAATCACGGGCAGAAATCCACTAATCTCATTAATAAAGTCTTCCAGTGCCCTGGGACATAATTGGTCTGGGGCTGGAACTTGAACTAATTGAGATCAACGCAGTGCCTGGAACATAGGAGGTCAGTGAGGCACTTTCTGCTTCCTCACTGTTCTTGGGCCTTAATTCCCTCCACCTCCTATCCCCAACCATATGGGACAGTTAGCTAGCAAAGGGAAAAACATGTGGTTTTTTGAAGACAATAAAATACTTGGCTACTAAAGGAATACACAGGCAAATACTGTGCAGAGAAGCAGTCTCTCCAAACTTTCCTTTATGAAAAGTCAGGGATAATGCCACTCCTGGAGCCAGCCTGAGGTGCTTAACTCTGCAGGGCGCATTAATCCTCGGCAGGGTCAGCTGCAGTTATGGCCTCTGGTGTTCTATGACCTGATCTCACACTCCTTGCATACCCATTTGTTTGAGGATGTCACCCCTGGTACTCCAAGGCCATTATAAAAATTCCCTTCCCCTGACTGAGCGTTTACAGCTTGTTGACCAGGCATGGAAATGCAACTTCCTGCCTTCTAGGACCTTACAGCTTCCCTGAGAATCAGAAAATGAAATCACATACCCACGGTGCCAATGCAGCAGGAGCCAGCCCAAATGCTCTGTTCCCCTCTCGATGCACGGTTCCCTAAGCAATGCCTGCTTACGTATATGTACCTGGCAAAGGAAAATAGGGACCAGGACTCAGAGAAGTAGATGAAGAGTGACTGAGGATGACTAAGGGAGGGACCAAAGAAAGTAAGAGACATGGTCCCTTCCCTCAAGGAGTTCACAATCTTGTTAAGGAGATGAGAAACATATACTTGGAAAGGTAACATAGTAAAAGATGGCATATGGTAAATGCCAGGTGAGTGACCCAACCAATAGCTGTTCTCCGCATTTACTCATTTATTCCAAAAGCATATCTACTCTGCCTGCTTCCATAAGAATTTGAGATGTCTAAGAATTGTTCTAGTTGTTCTGAGGTCAGAGGTATTGCTAGAGATATCCCTGTGGTAGGAATGGATGTGTGGAGTGAGGGAGAGGAAAGTGTCAGAGATGACAGTAAGGTTTCAAACCTGGATTCCTGGAAAGATAGTGGTACTATCAGTGAAATGGGGGAGATAAAGGAGAAGGAAAATCTTTCCTGAAAAGGAAGTTCAATTTTCAAGATATTCAACTAGAGTTGCCCTAAGGACGTCCAAGTGAGCCACTGTGCCTTCCAGCATCTAAGGAACTTTTAAGCAGCAGAGGTTGAAGGCTATGCTAGTGTCCCCAAAGAATTAGTTCACTTGGCTCTTTTAGATTTAAATTATACTTAACCTCCCAAGCCCTTTTTAATGCCTTTTCTCACATCAGTAGACCTCACAGTCTGACTCCAGCCCACTCCCAATGGTTTGCTATAGATCTAGATATGCTCTATCCCCCAAATCAGAAAGGAGATATAAATGAGTTCGGGGTTCATAGCAAAGCTGCCTCTTTGCTCTGACACATTCCAGCTTCAGTTATAACCTTGGTGGCCTTTCATACAATTCTGTCACAATCCACATTGTCCCAAAGTGACCCCTTGAACATGGCCTTCTACAAAACAAACTGAACATAGGTGATTCCCACCCTGGAAGCTGATTCCAGCTCTGGTCAACATCAATTGAGACAAAAGTAAAAATTACTACATTGAGTGAGTTGCCAGATGCTCTCACAAAGCCATCACTTTTGTGTACTCTAATAAGATCACACTGGCAAGCTCTATAGACTCTGATTACTTGGGTCCATAAACCTCAAACAAAGGGTGGAGCATGGTACAATGGAAAGTGAGCTGTCCCTGGTCTCAGGAGCAGACTTTGTTTCAAAGCCCACCTCTAACATGTTGTGTGTGTCACACTGCGTGCCCACTGTGTGCCCTTGGCTAAGTCATTTACCTATCTCTGAGCCTCGGTTAACCTCATCTGTAAAATGGGAATGATAATACCTAGAGAATCTGCTTCACAGGATTATTGTGAGAACCAAATGAAATAAGGCAGACAAAGCACTGTATAAAACCTGAGGCATTATATACATGTCAGCTATTATTATTAAAATGTCAGAGTAACAATGAAAGGAAAGGCCTTCTGAGAATCCCACCAAATGTTTGCCCCATCTTAGTTAAAAGGCTTCCTTCGCTCCTAGATGTTCCCTCAAATACATTAAGGATTCTAGCAACTCTACGTATTTGGTTCTTCTATGTTCCTCCTTCAAGGGCTTATTTTATACCAAATAAAAATTTAAATTTCCCTATATGTGAATGACAATCTAGAGAGCCCCTTTACTGTCATCCCTGTCTTCCTAACCCTTCTCTTGGGTCAAAAGGCGTTGAGTAAATGGATACTCTGAGGTTGCAAAGGTTTTTTGGTCTAGTGCAATGGCCCTAAATGGTTTTACCTTCTCCCTATGTCCAAGGCAGGCACACTGTCACCTAGTTCCTTCTGGTGTCTGGCATCAGGGAGAGGATGACTCATGAGCAACATGATTCACAAGGGTGCTAACCGTAGCACAAGGTCATGGAGAAGTCCTAGATGGCTCTTTAATGGGCAGACCAGCCCACATTGGATTTATTGGTTATCCTGGGGTCAGTACACTGGGTGGCCACCTCTTTCATCTCAACAAGTGGTGCCATCCTCAGCAGCATTGACCAGCCTGCCTATCGTTGACCTTTCTCTTGGTCAATTGCCTGGCCACCAATAATGGAATGGGTTATGATTACTCCAAATTTTGCTCCTTCTAATGACAGTGATTGCTTCCTACAATCCCATCCTTTTCTCTGTCAGAGCTTTCCCACTGACAAGCAGCCTTTCCCAGTGCTTTTCCATTTGCAGCCTGTGCCTCCCCTGATGCATCACAGTATCCCGTTTGCTCCCTTAATTACTGCCAGACGCAGAGCTGAGGCTTTCAGGGTGTAGCCGATAGCACTGCCAGATCCTTTTCCATTCAGTGTCTTGAAGTCTGGCTCCGTTTAGAGCTTAATCCTTTTTGCCATCTTTGACCTAGTTCCCATTACTTTATGTTTTTTCCATATTAACTTATATGAGCCGCTTGTCCTCCCATATATATCCTGATAGCTCCATCTATTCTCTGGAGACATACATATACACATGCATATACATACATGCAGATAGATAAACATATGAAAAAATTCTATATTTCAGACCTAGGGATTTATCCATTTTTCTTTCTAACTACGCCACACAAAAACTAGATGGGAATCCCTTTAGAAGGATTCAGATATGGTATTCCTTATAATTAGTCGAAAGAATAATTAAGATGTATAACTTGCTAGGGCATTATTCTGGGCTAGGCCTAATACTATTATCTTTGGGGACAAAACAGAGAGATGTGGAATAGATAACACTACAATCAGGTGTATTTATAACCAGTTGAATTACCATATCCAAAGGGTAATGATTAATGGCTTAATGTCAACCTCAAAAGATGTCTCCAGTGGAGTATCACAGGGCTCTGTCCTGACCCTTATCTGTTCTCTGTGTTCATCATTGAATTACATGCAGAAATAGTTTGGCATGCTTAACAAATTTGCAGATGACATGAAGGAGAGGGAGAGAGAGAGAGAGGGAGAGAGAGAGAGAGAGAGAGAGAGAGAGAGAGAGAGAGAGAGAGAGAGAATCAGTATGCCAGGAGAGGAATCATATTCACTCCATTTACTCCCAGGAGGCAGAATGAAGTAAGACCAGTAGAGGCATGCTACAGGGAAGCCAGTTTCAGTACACTGAAAGGGGAATGTTCCTAATAATTTGAAATATTCAAACAGAATAAGCTCCTTCAGAAGGGAGGTGGCTTTTGGTCTTCTGATAATATATAAAGACATTCATTTCATTGACTGGGCATGTACAGAGGGTTCCTCCTGTTCAGATGTATGTATTTTATATAAATGACTGCAAGGACTGACCTATGACCTATTCTTCAGATGCTCATCCATTCTTTTGAGGCAGCCCATTGACACCTGGGAAGTTGCCATCACCTTTCCCATTTGGCATTGGTCATTTACTGTACTGGGTTTCCTTGGTTTAGAAGACTGTAAAATCAGGCAACCAAAGTATAGTCAGAGCATACAAAGATGGGGGGGGTGGTGTGGGGAGAAGTGTTAGATATAAAGTTAGTAATTAGAAGAATTTGCAGAAAAGGCACTGCTGGGAATAAACAAAAGAAGTTTCTGTGGTCTCAAGAAGACCATTTTGGCCTGAGTTGCCAAGGGAGGAAAGCAAGTTGATCTCACAAAAGTAATCAAACAGGTTAGAAAGCTATTTACTCATGTAGGCAGGATTAGATGCCTTCTCCAAGGTAAACCAGATACCATCAGAGAATCCAGGAGTGAAATTCTGGGGTTGAGAAAAGGATGGAGAGGTTACCTCCGCCAAAGGCTACCAGATCATAGAGTTCAAGGAAGAAGTGGCCTTAGAGTTCATGGGCTCCAGCCCCCTCTTTTAACAGCTGAAGAAACTAAGCCCAGAGGCAGTAACTTGTCCAAATACACACAGTAAATGTCAGAGCAGACATTCAAACCCAAGTCCTCTGACTCCAAATAAGGTGCTATTTCCAATTTGTCAGGCCACCTTCCCTCCCTTATTTAATTGCCCAATGGGACAGACCCAAACCACACTTAGAGATCATGGCTTTGCTGGCCAAATCATACCTTTCCTTTCCTTTCTCATTTTTTTCCAGTGGAGTCTTCTGTCTTCCTCCCAGGTTCAGATAGATAGGTATAGCTATAGATATCTTATATATAAATATATATAAAATATATTTTATTATTTATGTACATATATGTGTACATATACATATATATATGATCCTGGAAGGAAGATAGAAAAATCCATTATATGTGTGTACGTGTGTGTGTGGCTCCATCTTTGGCAAGTTTTGTACACCTATGCATCCTTTTGTTTGGGGGAGCAGGAGACATCTTTATTATAAAAAATTGTACTTCTTTTCCTCATTTGACCTTTCACCCCCCTCCAATTCCCAAGGGTGAGCATGATTTTTGTATGTGTGTGAGAAACTCTTGGCCTAAAAATTCCCTCCACTAATATGAATCAGCAGCTTACCTTACAATCTTCAAGAGTTGCTTATAGTCCTGGCAGGTTAAATGATTGACCCATGATCACATCACTAGCATGTATTAGGGGTAGGAGACAATTGCCTTCTTAATTCTAAGGCCAGTTCTTAGATTCCACCTGGACAGAGATTAGAATCTCCCTTCTGCATTACCAAAGAGCCCTGGTCTTGATAAGAAACCACATGTAACCTTTCCAACTAACCTCACCCCCATCAAAGAAACTTCAGTGAAATATCCAAATTATCAGTAGCTTGGGTGGCCCTGCATGACTATAGGATCCACACTTAACAAAATAATTTGTCCTTTGACCTTCAGTCCCAGAAAGATAAACGTATGGGTGGTCACCCACGCAACAAAAGCTTAAGACCAGCCACTTTGGAAAATGGCATTTCTCAAAACATGAATAGAAGTCAGAACAAAGAAGCTTTGGGTGATAAGTATCCCACAAACTTACCCCCACCACCACCTCCACCCATCCATCTCAAAACTCATTTCAGAGGGAGTTCCACAGGGTGTGGAATCCCCTTGAGCCAAGCCCAAATTTCAAAGCCTTTCCTCTGGGTTTCACATGCTATATCTTGCTCATCTCTTTCTTAGAGAGGAAAAAAAACCAACCACATTGTGAGGGGTTGCATTAGGTGCTATTCTTAGTCTTATTTTTTTCTTTCAGGATCAAGCAATGTCATATGTGACTAATTAATATGGTGCATCACGTGGGCCTTCTAGCAACTGCACCCACAAATAGCAATAGCTCTGTGTACTTGTAATACAGACACAGGCTGGTGATTACCTGCACTTAAACCTTTTTAACTCATGCCCTGGAATTTAGGGACAACATTGGAGACAGAGAGTAAATTTTTAAAAAATATCTATTGGGCTTTACTCCAATATAAAAAATTGAGAAGAAATGGTTTTGACGAGGTAGCGCTATAAATTATAGAATTTGCATCCAAGAAGAGAGCAAAGAGAGTGCCTGGGCTGAATCCTTTTACAAATAAGGAAACTGAGACCTGGAGAAGTGAAGGAGTACTTGCTCACAGAATACCTACGTCCTGATACTGAGCCCAGGGCTCTCTCCCCGATAGCACACTACTGTCCTCATCTGTTGTGTAGGCCCGGTCTAGAATGGCATTGAACTTGGTGCCCAGAAAGCCCAAATTGTACATTAATGAAATGTCACTCAAATGATACTAAAACTGAAAATAACCCCTTATCTTAGAAGGGTGTGGTGGCTAGATGGCTCAGTGGATAAAGCACTGGGCCCGGTCATTTTTCAATCATTTTTCTTGGCAAAAATACTGGAGTCATTTCCTTTTCCGTTTTATTTTACAGATGAGAAAACTGAGGCAAACAGGATTAAGCAACTTGCCCAGGGTCACACAGCTAGTAAGTATCAAAGGCCAGAACTCAGGAACATGAGTCTTACTGATACAAGCCCTGGCGCTCTATCTACTGCTCCATGTAGCTGCCAGAGTCAGGAAAACCTGAGTTCAAGTTCAGCATCAGACGTTTACTAGCTGTATGACTCTAGACAAGTCACTTAATTTCTGTTTGCCACTGGAGAAGGAAATGGCAAACCACTCCAGTATCCTTGCCATGAAAACCCCATGGACAGTCTGGTCCGTGGAGTCACAAAGAATCAGACACAACTGAATGACTAAACAACAACACCTTAGAAGGATATTCTTTGTTCATTTGTTTTCTGAAACTTGAAAATCATAATAGATTATTTCCAGAATGGCTCTAGAGCACTGGTTTTGAAGTCAGGGAGCATGAATTTGAATCCAGACTCTACTTACTTTTCTGACAGGAGGCAAATCACTCAGCCAACCTGAGCTTCAGTTTCCTCATTATAAAATGAGAGGACAGTTGGTCAAGGCTTCCAAAGGCCCCTTTCAGCTGTAAATTTAGATTAATGATCCTGCTTTGTGGTCTTATGTCAGATAGGGAGGCAGCCTCCCAAGAGTGGACTGACTTCCAGCTTTGGAGTCAGGAAGACCTGAAGGCAAGCCCTCGCCTTTGACACACACTAGCTCTGGGACACCTTGAGCCTCCTAGTGCCCCAAGGCAACTCTCTAAGACTGTAACTTACCAAGGAGTTGCCAGTTTGCATTAGTGGAGGGTGTTTCTATATTTCCAGGGGGTTCCCTATACCTGATGCAATCCCAGGTCCAGAACCTGCCTCTCCATCCTCGTACCCCGTGCCCCACCAAATAAGATCACCAAGGTCCCTTTCAGCAACAGTAAAATAAGCTAATGATTAGCAAAGCCTGATATGACACAGTTTGAGTTACTAATCCTAATGCTACATAAAATACTTATTGCTTCAATGGCCCATGGCACATTCAAGCTTTAAAGACCAAATGCCTCTGAAAATGTCTCTGGTTTAGTTATCATGGGAGATGAGGATCTGAATGCATCTCCATGTATGACTTACCAGATAAATCCTGAGGCACATAGAGGTTAAGTCACCTGTTCAGGGTCACACTGCAAGTGGAAGGAGCAGGCTTCAAACCCAAGGCTTCCCATAAGCCCAGCATGTAACCACCAGGTCTATTCCAACTTTCAAAGGCAGTAATCGAAACTGACTTCCCACGGAAGCCCTCTTAAGTCCACTCGATCCACGAAGACATTTTCCTGGAGCAGGATCTAAGAATATTCCTAAGACTCAGACATCTCATGAGTATATGTGAAGAGGAGTGAATGAGTCAGGTGAATGTGAGTCTTATTTTAAAATACTTGATTTTAGAAATATAGATCAAAATGTGGACAATTTTATGTTGTAAAAACCAAGAGTCTTGCTTATTTTGACATAATCGTGGAGATGGGTATATCATGTCAATAAATAATATCTACGAAAAGTGAAAATGTGCCTTATTATTGACTCGCCTTCATAAATCACTCAGATATGGCCATAAAGTCTCAAGTAGAGAGAGGAGTTATGCTGAACAAGGAAAATATATTCCCTGACTTATGAACATGAGGGGAAGGAGGGAATGCATATTTATTAAGCGCCTATTATGACTCAGGCACTGTGCAAAGCACTTTACAAATATTATCACCTTTGGTCCTCACAGTAACCTTGGGAAATAGGTGATCTCTATTTTAGAGTTGAGAAAACTGAGGCAGACAAAGTTAAGTGACCTGCCAGGGTCACACAGCTAGTATATGAGGTCAGATTTAAACTCAGGTCTCCCGAGTCCAGGGCAAACTATCTAGCTGCTTTTAGAAAGACAACTGATTTTTAGGGCAGCTAGGTGGCACAGTAGATAGAGCACAGGGCCTGGAGTCAGGAAGACTCATGTTCCTGAGTTCAAATCTGGCCTAAGACACTTACTAGCCAAAAAAATAAAAATTAATAAGACATTGCCTAGCTATGTGACCCTGGGCAAGTCATTTAACCTTGTTTGCCTCAGTTTCCTCATCTGTAAAATGAGCCAGAAAAGGAAATGGCAAACCACTCCAGGATCTTTACCAAGAAAACCCCCAAAGGAGTCACAGAAGGTCTGACATGACTGAAACAACCAAACAACAACAATATAATTGAGAAGCCTGGAGTTCTAGGATTATGACCCTAAGAACTGTACAGACAGGTGGCCCACGAGGTTGGGCACTAACCACGAAGGAAGCAGAAATGCCAACTGAAAACTATCATGGAGCTAAGATAGCCACAACTCCCCTTTCCTACAGAAGGTCTAGGCAATATGCCCTCAGTACAAAACCACTGAATAGAAAAGATGTTCGCAACCTGTAAACAGGATGTATTCCAAAAGTGGTCCATGGTGGGAACTCAAAGCATATTTCCATAGAAACACTTTTAATGGTGGTAAGGTTCCAATGGCAGCCACTGAATGCGTACTTGACCCAGAGTGAATGAAAGAATGAATGAAACAATTATTAAGTGCCTACTACACGCAGAGCACTGAGTTAAATGATGTGGATATAAACAGAGAAGTAAGACAATCCCTTCCCTTAACAACTCACATTCTAATGGAGTTTTTAGCTATGGCCCTAAGCACATTTTCATTATGTCAATTCTGTGGGAAAATGGAATCTTGGCTTGGGAAGCCTGGAACATCTCTTGCCCATTGCCAACAGAAGGAGCAGAGAGTCTCCCAGCTTTCCCAGAAATCCTGGGAGCGCAGAGGTCATATTAATAATGTAATAACCAGCAATGGTGGCAGGGATTTCCTCCCATTGTCCTATTTCAGCCCAGCGGTGTATAGCAGAAACTGAGGAAGGGGTTAGGGAAAGCCTGAAAAGTTACCAAGGTGAAGGGGCCCAGGAAAGAATGAGTGATCTGGGGCCTTTATTAGTGGGACATGAGCACTTTGAAGAAAAAGGCTACTGGAGTTCCAGACCAGAAAGGGTGAAGAAGGGGCAGAAAGGTGGCCCAGTGGATAGAGCAAAGACCTGGAGTCAGGGAATCGGAGAGACCCAAACTCAAATCTGGCCTCAAACACTTCCTAGCTGTGTGACTCTGGGCACTTAACCTGTGTTTGCTTTATCTGTAAAAGTGGGATAATAATAGCACCTCTCTCCCAGGGTTGTACTGAGGATCCAAAAAAAAAAATCATAAAGCACATAGTTCAGGGCCTGACATATAATAAGCATTATATGAATGATAGCTACTATTATTAATCTGATCAAGAAAATCATCTAAAACAATTCCAAAGGACCCATGCTGAAAAATATTATCCATCTCCAGAGAGAGAACTGATGAACTAAGTGCAGATTGAAGCATATTTTTTTTATTTTTCTCAGTTTGTGTGTATGTGTGTGTGTGTGTGTGTGTGTGTGTGTGTGTATTCCTTTTGCAACATGGCTAATATGGAAATATATTTTGCATGACTTCACATGTATAATTGATACCATATTGTTTGCCTTCTCAAGGGGTAGGGGAGGGGGGTGGAGGAAAGAATTTGGATCTCAAAATTTTTTAAATGATTATTTTTAGAAATTAAACATAATTAGGAAATATTTAATGAAATAAATAAAAATATTTATTTTAAAAATACATTAAATGACAGCTATTATTATGAAGAATGTAGGGGTGAGACTAGGCAGATAGGAGTTGGAGAAAGGAACTGGCGATAGGGGCAGGGGCTCCTGTAGCAAAGGCAATCTTGATGGTGGCAGCAGCTGTGGCCAAGTCTTAGGTGCTTGGGAGGAGAGTCGATTCTGGCTCCCAATGGGCAGCTACAATGGCATCTCTGGTGCTAGGGTGTTGGAGACTCTTACAGTGGCATTCAGAATTCCAAGGACCAAGTTCTAGCTGGCTTTGGGGAAGAGAGGCAACCCCCACAATATCACCGGCAGATAGAATTGTAGTGGGAACTCCCTCTACTATACAGGTCAGCACTTTCTCTGGAATTTCTACTAGTCTTAGGGGTTTGCCTAGAGCATTGAGAGGTTAATTGATGTGCCCAGAGTCACACAGGCAGTATGTGGAACACTGATCTTCCTGGCTCTAAGCCTAGATTTCTAGTTCCACTGTACCTTTCTTGTGTTCCATCCTTGACCAGATCTACTGATCTGGGAAGTCAAGAACCAGACCAGTCACTGAGGCTGAGAAACTGAGCTGTTTGCCTGTGCCCAAAGGTTAGAAGGGCAAACACAAGATGGAATATCCATTTTTTTATATCAGGAAAGTAATGCCTAAGAATGTTTTTTTTTAAGAAAGGGGAAAAAAGGGTCATGTTACTCAACTAATCAGTGACATATCCAGAAATTGACTCTTACAGATTTTGGGGGGTCAAATCATTATTTTATTTTATTTTATTTTAGAGTTAGAAGGGACCTTCAAGATAACCTAATCACACTGTGGAACCTGAGGCCTAGGGAGGTTAAATGACTTTTCCACAGTCACACAGGTAGTAGTAAGAAGCAAAGCCGGGTTTGAACCACAAAACTGGAGCTGGAAAATCATGTAGTCCAACCTCCTGATTTTAAACAGTCGAGAAAACTCAGGTCCAGATGGTGACGTGAATTGCCTAAGGTCACTCAGGTGAGGAGGGTTTTTAATCCACATCCTCCGATTCCAAATTCAGGCCTCTTTTGGCTGCCCCACACACCCCTTTCCTTCTACAGCTGCTCCTTGAAAATCTTAGATCTTGCAGAGAAGTCTCCCCCTACACGCAGCCATTTAGTAACTGATCAGGGAGGGGATGGGCCTGTGTGACCCCATTTCCTGAGATTTTAGAATGTTCCATATCCAAACATTTAGCGGTCTGCCACAAACTCCAAACTAGTAAATAAGGAAAACACTGTTCTTCCTGCCGTTTGTTTGTCCCCAAGCGTATAAAACTATTGCACTATAAAAGAATCATTCTAACTTCTTCAAAGGCTCTATCTGCCAGTTCCTTGTTTCCTCCCCTCTGGCCGCCTTGTTATGTCTTGCCGGTCCCTCTGAGAAATGTTGTTGTCTATTTGAAATCTGAAAATAACTTGTACAGCCAGCCTGCAAGATCAGCCCATCAGCTGGAATTGAGTCCAAACGAACCTTCTGAATTTATTTTCTTCTCTGCAGGGTGATCACTTGAAAACAAAAATTGAGGGGAAAGGGAAAGGGAGAAAAATCAGTTTGGAAACCTTTTCCCAGGTGCCCAGGAAAGGAAGCTAGATCAGAGCCCTGCCAGTAAACCAGCAAATGGTGCTAACGTCCCCAGCACCCAAGTCCTGGTTCTTCTTGCTTAAGGATAATTCAGGGAAACTGCATATAAGGGATCAGGAAATAATTAAAACAAAGGCAATGGCGACCCCAAGGATGCTGCCATGATAAGAGGCATCATGATCATAGTACGGGAGATCACGGAAAATGACACATTACAAGAAAGAGAAGTGGTTACTAGCTGCATATTGACAGGTTTTTATCATGATTTGCCAATGAGAAAAATTAAGTCTTTAACCTCTCTGATGGCTTCCTGAGGCTAAGCCCACAGAAGCCTAATTGAGAGGCTCAGGTCAACAGAAGTCTGCTGTCTGCCCTGGCTGTGAAATTATATTATTATGAACCTGTGACTTCAATACTTGGCGCAATGAGTAAATGTTGCTATAGCGTCATTATCAAGACTTCATACATATATGTGTTTTTTCCCCTAATCTGTGTTTACTAGATTATTTCCAGCAAACAGAGAAAGAGACAACCCCATGGTGGAAAGATAACGAATTCTGTTCAATTCCTCAAACGTTCCCACTAAATTTTGTATTTCCTTAATAGTGAAAAAATGGAGGTGTGGGTTTACGTGACCTGCTCTGACAATAACTGATGTCATAATATGAATAATTTCACAGTTAATATTTCCACCCAACTACCTCTGGCATCAGAAAGTTCTCACCAAAGTCTTGTTTACATTGCATGGAGCAAACACCAGTGCTCCTGGGAGTACAGTGTGGGAAATGGTAAACTTGTGGATTGGTGGGGACAGGGTGGGGAAGATAAGAACCAGTTCCTCTCTCATCTCCACAGTTCTCAGGCTGAATCTTCAGCCGTGCCAATTGGGACCTCTCCCCTTGAGGATCCCACCCCAGAGTCCCTGAACTTGGGTCCAAGTGCCAAGCACCCTGAGGAACCCCTGGGTCAGGCTTCACTCCGATTGCCACGTAGTAATAATAATGATAAATCAAACCCTGATTGGCAGCCTTTGCCATTTTGCAGGGTATAAAAACTCACAATGAAATTTTAACAATTGGCTACTGGGTTAGAGCTAGCTCCAGCACCCTCTCCTGTCCTGGGACATTTTTCAGGACAGCAGTTCACCTGACCCACACACCATTCCCTACCCTTAGAATCACCCCAGTTCTACCAGGTAAAATTATCCCTGTCTTAAACCCAATACCAGCTCCTTCTGGATGCTTTTCATTACACCATCCTGTCCCATCCTTCCCCCTACCCCATCTGATGCAGGACCACAAATGATTTTTCCTCCTTAGAGTTCACATATCACATTATACCTCCCCTGTGTCTTATTTCTGTGTTATGGTTACAGTACATTTGTATACTAGATGAAAAGCTTCAGGAGGGCAGGGACTATGTCTCAGTTATCTCTGTAAATCCCTAAGTGTTGCTGATGGAATGAATAAATAAATGAATTGATTGGTTACTTTATTCTGAAGTTAATTATATAGGCAAGACCATTTTAGCACTGCTTTAACTAAAACCTTAGGGATATCAGTTTGCCAGCCAACAATGGAAGAAGGTTCTTGTCCACAGAGTTCTACAAACCTCATTGATTTCCTCCTCTTCTTTGTGCAAATTGGTCTCGAATCCTGACCAAAACCTTGGAGATTTTTTTCTCTGTGCTGTATTACAATCACACTAACAGTAAGATCCTAGGTCCTAGTCATCTGAAATCATCACCATTAGACACATTGGGTGAACAGCCGGACTAGTCCACCTGAGCTACACTCACATAGAATTCATTTTTGAGTGTTAATCCTGACTTTGGAGTGCCTATTCCTCCCCCAAAACAAGCATGCCTTTTGTGCATAATACTTCTTAATAGCTTCAATTCCTAGGCTCTTAGAATCATAGATTTAGAGCTGAAAGGGACCCCAGAGGCTATCTAATCCAACCCCAACCCCACCCCACCCCATCCCCACCGCAGCCTTTGCCAATGAGCCTATGAAGGTGAAATGTCTTATCCAAGGTCACACAGGTAATCTATATCTTTGCACTAAAAAGAGAAACAGGGGTACTAGAAGACAAATGGCTCTCCTCTTTCCTCATTTATTCTTTATTCAGTTCAGTCACATGTCTAATGTCTCTTGTCTCCCCAGTACTGCCTAAATCCATCCATTTGACTTCCTCCCCATCCATTTATTCCTAACTCCCACCCTCTCTCTTCAATCCTGAGCCTGCTCAAACCTGCTATATTTCTTTTTGAAAATATGAGAGGCAGAGACTGCTTGAAGGCAGCTATAAAAAGAGAGAGAGGGGGCCTTATGCACCAGTCCACATAATATATAGATTCACTTTAAGAAAGGGACGGGGTAAGGTAAAATTTATAAGAACCTCCTTCCCTAAAGAATGAAAAATGTCTAAAATGAGTAAGCAAGGAGAATGCAGAGGAACAATAGAAGGGTTATTTGAGGAGTAGCTATATTTATTCATCACAAAGAACACTAAAACCACGTCTATAAAAGGAAAGTGCGGTGTGATAGAAACAACTCTGGTCTGGGAACCAGAGGACCCTGATTTGAACCCTAGCTGTGCCACTGACCAGTTTTGTGACCTTGGACTGGGCATATTGCTCAACCCCTCCATGCTGTTCCATCACTAAGATCCCTTCCATCCGAAATGTTCTGTGCTTCTTATAAAATTTTATATTGTTATAATGAATAAAGAATCAGCATTACTCCATATAGTTAAGTGTCAGGGCATTAAGTTTATAACTTGATTATTACTGAGATATTAGTGTGCCTGACCATATACTGACTCAGCAGCTAGTCCGTACAGTGGATAGTGTATTGAACCTGGAGTCAGGAAGACCTCAGTTCGAATCCAGTCTCAGATGCTTACTACCTGGGTGACTCTGAGCCAGTCACTTAATCTCTGTAAAACAATTAACTTGTCTGAAAAATGAGGCTAATAATAGTACCTTTGTTGTTATTCAGTCATTTTATTCATGTCCTGCTTGTTATGACCCTTTTGGGGGGTTTTCTTGGCAAAGATACTGGAGTAGTTTTCCATTTCTTTTCCATTTCCTTCTCTGGCTCATTTTACAGACAAGGAAACTGAGGCAAATAGGGTTAAGTGACTTCCCCAGGGTCACACAGCTAGTAAATGTCCAAGGCCAGATTAAAACTCAGGTCTTGCTGACACTAGGACCTGTGTTTTATCCATTGTGCCACCTAAATGCCCCAATAATAACATTGACCTACTAGTGCTTGCAAACTTGAAAACACTAGAGAATTGACAGCTGCTCTTCTGAGTTTGCATGTCAACTGCACAGCATCACCTTTCCTGTAGGATTTTGAGTTGTTATACATCATGCCTTGATCATTCCCTTCTTAGCATCAAGTCTAAACAGCTTGACCAAGAGAGCACCTCTTGTGATTGGGGCAGGAGAGAAGGCCCACAGGATTGTATGGAACGAGAATCCATGTTGCTCTCATTCCACAGCCAACAGTCATTTGAAACCTTATCCAACATTTCTCATTAAGCAAAGGATAAATGAGAATTACAAGTCCCAGAGTCAATGGGTCATAAAATCCCCATCAGTAACTGACCTTCTTCCTTTCTGTCTCTGGGGTGTACGCTATTTAGGGTACTAGGTCAGTTAATCGCTATTTTGGATACGAGGTATCCTCTGCATGCACCTCTTACCACCATCACATCAGAAAGCATTTTCTTTACTTATGGCACTTGCTAAGTCGATTTCAATGGTGCCTAACAGTTAGGCTTAGCTCTGTTCTCTTCCTAGCAAGCCCTCCTTCACGTCACTGCTGGAATAATCCTGAATGTTAGCATGGCACAGTGGAAAGACCATTGACTTTAGAGTCAAGAATTTGATCCGAATCTTACTTCTGCTGTCCGCTTATCTCCCTAGGTTTGTTTCCTCGTTAGTCAGGAGAAGATTCTTAGATGAGATGGCCTCTGAGGTCCCTTGCCCAACTCTGAGATCCATGATGCTGTAATCTTTCTCATACATGGATATGGCCAGGTCACTCTTCTGCTCAGAAATCTTCAGTATCTCACTACTTCCTACCTAGTGAAGTTCAAACTCTTCTGCGTGGCATTTAAGGCCTTCCACAATCTGGCAGGACCCTATTTCTCTCGCCTTCTCTTGTGTTACTGGCCTGCCCCATCCCCTAGACACTCAGGCCCTCACCATTCTGGGCTTTCTCTTCAACTGTTACCCAAACCTGGCTTGTCCCTCCTCTCAGTCTTTACCCGTTGAATTTCTGTCTGTTCTTTAAAGTCCAACTTAAATGCCAGCTTTTCAATAAGGTATATGCTGGTCAATAATAACCTTTCTTCTCAGACTTCATTTAGACCTTTGTTATATTACTCCTTAATGCACTTATCACACAATGTAGTGTATTTAAGTGGCACAATGGATAGAGTGCCAGGCCTGGAGTCAGGAAGACCTGAATTCAAATCCAGACTCAGATGCAAACTAGCTGCGTGACCCTGGGCAAGTCACTTCACCCTATTTGCCTCAGTTTCCTCATCTGTCAAATGATCTGGAGGAAAAATGGCAAACCACTTCAGGATCTTTGCCAAGAAACCCCAAAAAGGGTCACAAAGAGTCAGACATGATGAAAAACAATTAAACAAAAAATGTCATGTTTGTGTCTTATCCACTGAGCAGTGGACAGAATGCTGGAGTCAGGTTCAGACAAAAGCTGAGTTCCAGTCCCATCTCAGACACTTACTAGCTATATGACCCCAGGCAAGTTACTGAACCTTTCAATCTCTGCTCATCTGTAAAATGAAGGTGATAATTATTACATCTACCTCACAGGGTTATTGTAAAGAACAAATCACTCTCTGAAGTTGAGTACGGCCCAGAGTAACACAGACAATTCTAGGCAAAATTGTGCCATAGACAAATAAAAATCTTGTTTACTATCTTTCTCACAGAGGCCTTGTCTAGATAATTCACTTTGTAAAGCTCAAAGTACTACATAAATGTCAGATATTTTTAATATTATTATTATTTTCTACAGAGTGGTTATGGCTAGACCACGCAGTGGATGGAGCACCAAGACTGGACTCAGAAGAACCTGAGTTCACATCCAGCCTCACACACTAGCTGTGTGACCCTGGGTAAATCATTCATCTCTATTGGCCTCAGGTTCCTCATCGGTCAAATGAGTTGGAGGAGAAAATGGCAAACCACTCTAGTATCCATGACAAGAAAACCCCAAATGGAGTCACTTAGAGTTAAAAATGACTGAAGTGACCAAACAATGTGCTAGCTAGCTAATTTGTTGTCCTTTCCAGAGAACAATGCCTTTACACAACTAAATTGCATAAAAAGCACTAATATTGGGGATTCAGGGACTTTTTAAAAAAAATAGCCATAGAGGATACTTTTTTGGGGTTAGAAGATACAAAGAGGAAAAAAATGGCAAAGCTCCTGCCCTCGGCTAATGTAAGGTGGGTATCTGTGTTTATGTGTGTGTGCATGTGTGTGTGTGTGTGTGTGTGTGTGTTGTCCACATAGGTTATGTGTGTTAGTCTAAATGTAGCTCCCAATGAAGGATGACTAGATATCTCTGGAATCTCACCCACCTCTCTCCAAGGAAGACTTTGGTTCCTGCCTGCAGGGGAGCAGGAAATTGGGGCCACAAGGCTGTCCTTCTCTGATCTCCTTAGTGAGAGGATATATACTAGAGTTACATCTATGTGCCTCCAACCTAAATAATGCTAGACTAGGGAAAATTATTTTTAGGTCCAAGATGTTCTCATTATTGTTATCTTTTAATGAGGAAGGAGTGTCCCAAGCGTATCCCAAGGCTAGCTATACAAAGGCCATAACAAATATTGCATAGCAAATAAAACCATTTATCCAAGCCAACAGCAAACAAAACTCGCAGAATTTATGCAGATTAGAATAGACCGTATGGTACAAAAGAGAATGAGCTCTCCCATTGGGAATGTAATATCTCAGTTCAACCTAGAGAGCAAATCTCTCTGTCTTCTACATGAAACCTTTCTTAACCCCTCTTAATTCTAGCATTCTCTTTTTAAATTATCTCCTATTTATACTATACATAGCTTGCTTTGTATATATTTCTTTGCATATTGTCTCCTCCATTAGATTGTAAGCTCCTTGAGAGCAGGGGCTATCTTTTTTTTTTTTTTATCTTTTACCTCTTTTAGTATCCCGGGGCTTAGCACGGTGCCTAGCATGCGGTAAGTGCTTAATAAATGTTAATTGATCCTTAATTTCATCCAAGCTGTAATTGCTCAAAATCTTTACTGCAGCAAGCTAGAAATCAGGGATATGCTTGGGGCACCAGCTCTTACACATGTTGGCTCTTTCACAAAGTCTTTCTCTTTCTCGCAGGGCCTCTCCCCTACAAAGACAGCCTGGTACTTCATGTGTACTCTCTTGAAAGAAGAAGCTAGAAAAAAATTCCTCTCCCAAGAGTTCTCCAATTCTCTCTTCTAGAGCAGAGCATCGAGCACTCATTCTCTCCAACAATTAGTAGAGTCTTATGAAAATACCCAGGCTTGAACCCTGGGTCACACTGACAGTTTCATTATATAGATTTACTATATATTATTTGCTCCTAAAATCATTGTCTGTTGCTGGCCTGGTTCAGTGAAATAAACTGAACTCTGAAGTCAGAGGAAATGGCTTCAAATCCCAGCTATAATTCGTATTAGCTATATGGTATTGGGTAAGTCCCATTATATCTCTGAGAATCAGATTCCTCCTCTGTAAAATGAGAGGGTGGACTAAAGGACCTCTAGATACCTTTTTAGCTCTAAATATGAAGTTCTTCTTATGTAAATAAATCTCAAACCAAGCAGTCAAAAGAAGATGGGATGGTGCCCCTCCTGCCAACTCCTTATTGAATAAATTTTGGATGTGCTATGGAAAAAGATACTTTATCCTCAGGCAAAACTAACATTTCTGGAGGCAGAGGGATAGTGGACTGGGGTTTAGAAGACCTGGATTCCTTCCTTCTCTTGTCCTCCTCACAACTGGCTGAGTCGCTTGGACCAAATTCCTGTGGGGCTCAGTTTCCCACTAGGTAAAATGATGATCATGTCCTTTGCTTTCTTCTCTACCTTGTGGGTCATAAAAAAAAAAATTAAACTCTGGGAAAAGGGAGAATAGATTAGATAATCCATAAGGTCTCTTTCAGCAATATTCTAGGACACTTTGAAAAACCCACAAGAGAAACTCAAAGGTTCCACTATTCACACACACACACACACACACACACACACACAAACACACACACACACACACACACATATATATATGTGTGTGTATATATATGTATATATATATACGTGTATATATACATATATATACATATATACATATATACATATATACATATATATATATATACATATATATATATATATATATATATATATATATATATATATATATATATATATATATATATATAAAACCACCATCTTCTTTCTGGGGGAAAGCTTGTGGAAATGCCATACAGGGGTGAGGTGTGATTTTGAGGTTTACTAACACCTCAACTGCCAGCAAATCCTCTCTTTATTAGGACCAAATTCTCCTAAGGATCCTAAAAAAGGCTGTTTGACTTGGGGCCCAGATCAACACTTTGAGTAACTTTCAGAACTCTCACCAAAAGGGGCCTGACAAGTGAACACTGGCCCAAGCAAAGTGTGCAGAATGTACTGTCCTTCACGCCCTTGATGCGAGACTTGAAGCCACGCTTGACCACACAGGTACCTGGCTACGCCTCCTAAAGTCTCTGAGTTCTGGGACTGAGCCCAAGTGACTCAAAATTTCAGGTTCAGTGGAATGCTAGCCATTCCAGCCCAGGGCAATGAGGCCGATAGAGAACAGAAAGATGGGACAACCAAGCAAGGTCAATCTGTCAATATTTATTAAATGTGCTAGGCACTGTGCTGTGCTCTAGGAATACAAAAAGAGGCAAAAGACAGTCTCTGCCCTCAAAAAGCTTGCAATCAAATGGAGGAGACAATATGCCAACAAATGTGTAGAGGGAGCAAGCTATGTATAGGAGAAATTGGAAATAATTAAAAAAGGTGGGATTTTAGTTGGGATTTAAAGGAAGCCAGGGAGGTCAGCAGTCAGAATGGAGGAGGGAAAACATTAGTGTGATGGGGGGCAGCCAGACAGAGCACCAGTGTAGGTACACGGAAGCAGAAAGCTCTGTTTTGAAAACGTATCTGTCAGTGAGTAAACAATAAACACACCAGAGTCACACTGAAAAAAGCCCCGTGCTTTTAGCAATCTAGCCCTGACTTTAAAAAGCCATTATGGAGTAACGATCTAGGACAACCAGTATCTAGAATTGCAAACTATGGCATAACCGCTGGTCTTCCATATTCCTGAAAATATTTTCAAGACACTCAAGTTATTGTACTCACCAGTCTGCTTGGTTTTTCTAGGCCTCTTAGATTGTGGTTTTTCAGTCATGGAAATTGATTCTTCTGACTTTTTTATCTAATTAAAAAGAGAATTTGTATGTAAACCTCTTTCTAGTAATGGGCAATGAATTTTCTTCTAATTTTTACCAGGCTTCATTTCTGTTAGCCATAGGGCATAGTTTTTAACTTGAAATCTCTTAGCTATTTTTATGGGATCTGAAATCAAAATTTGCACAATTATGCAAATAATTACTCTTGACTTTAGTAAATACATTTAACAAATAAATATCATTTCCTCCGTGTGTACTGGGGCTTCGTAGCAACTTGGCATCAAAACACAAAATGTAAGACTTCAAAAGTTCTGTGACTGCACCTATATGGGTGATCTTTCCAATAAGGCAGAATCTCTTAGAATCTCTCCACAGTTGAGCAGACAGTTCCCAAAAAATATCATCACCTGGTGCTCAGCCCTCTGGTAACAAGATTCTCTGTACTTTACAAGGCTCATCCCCAAACAAAAGCTGCACAGTCTGTGCCTAGCTTATACCTCAACACTTGCCAGCCTGGTAGGACCTGTCAAAGCTTGTGTTCTGAGGTTTCATCTTTTCAGAACTGGGACACTTAAAAAGCTTGAGAGAAGTCATTTCTGGACAATTTGTCATTTTATTAATAATGCTAGCATTTTAATAAGAGGTCAATGGTACTCTTTTCTCTTTTTTTTTTTTTTGGAGAGGGGAAGGAAGGGCAATTGGGGTTAAGTGACTCGCCCAAGGTCACACAGCTAGTAAGTGTGTCAAGTCTCTGAGGCCAAATTTGAACTCAGGTCCTCCTGACTCCAAGGCCAGTGCACTACTCACTGCAATGGCACTCTCAAATGGCAAACGACAATCGCTGCGGTGGGCTCATGGCTTATATGCCTTTGGAAGATGGGTGTTCCTGAGAGTGGCAATCAACTCTGATTGGTTAACAATTAATGAGAGAATGAATGTTATAGTGAGGGGCTAAGAGTGACATCATGTCGCTCTTGGATAGAGAGACTATCTCTGTACCCAACCTTGAGCAGTCTAGACAAAGGATCTAACTGCACCCAAGCTTGATTGAGTGGAATTCACCCTAGATTAGAGATTCCTTATAAGGCTGGGTGGAATCTGCTAGAAGAGAAAGTTCAACCTTCAGAGATGGGGTTTTTGAAATAAGGACTTTAGAAAAAGGGGAAACTCTGGCTATTCCCAAATCTTTGGCTATTAATAATCATTTTTCTCAGAACCAAGGGTCACCGCCATGGCAGGATGAGACACTCGATTATGACATTGGAGGGTACTTGATGATGTCATGAAAGTCTATTATAGAAAAAAGGGGAACAATTCTTTAACACCAAGGATGCTTCCATCTCATTGAGGAAATTAGGACCATAGATTCAGAACAGAAAGGGACCTTGAAGCTCATCTAATCCAACCCCTTCATTTTACAGAGGACAAAATTAAGACCCAGAGAAGTGAAGTATTTGCCCAAAATCGTGCAGATAGATGAAATATACACAGAGGAAACAAATAAAACAATAAAATTCAAGACCTACTATGGAAGATGAATCAATACCAATTAAGCTTTGCTGCCAGTTTTTAAGGACTAGAAGCTTCCACAGACAGAGAATATATGAATGAAAACTTCATTCAGATGGGTAGTGCCAGATCACACCCTACCATGACCATTATAAACTCTTTCAGATACTCTTTTACTTCCTTGGCTTCATGCTTAAGACCAGGAATTCTTAATCTTTTTATGTTAAGGACTTATTTGCAATCTGGGGAAACCTATGGACTTTCTCAAAATCGTACTTCTACATTCACAATTGAAGTTAATGCTCAATTTCAATTAGAAGTTACTAAAAATAAATATGCAACATATTTTCCTATCCAAGTTCACAACATTTCGCCCTCCCCAAGAACCATCCTTGGACCAATGGGTTCATAGACTCTCAATTTAAAACTCCCATTTTAGAGTATCTCTCAAATTCCTGGATTTTCTATTATGCCAAGCAACTTCCTCTTCATCACTCCCACTTTTCTCCAGACTGACATCTTTGGTAATGACTTATATTTAAATTAGACCATGCCCATGCTTCTCTCCAGACAATTAATGGCTAAGGAGTCTCCAAAGGATGTGTGACAAGCTGGGCTTGGTGATTAATGAGGTACAGAGAGTAAAGGAGAAGGAAAAGTCAAAGGTAACTGAAAAATTGTGTGAGTCCTGGGAATTGAGAAAATGCTGACATTATTAACAGAAATTAGTAAATGCAGAAAAACAATCATTTCCCAAAAAACTCAAGTGTTATTTGAGATAAACACTAATCTATCTGACTCCAATCTCAACTGAGCTCTTACAACTTACACAGCAATCTCTTAGTTTTGTCCTGATTGATTCTCTCTTATACTCCCCACAACAACAGTTCTAAATGTCCTATTGTTTCTTCAGACCTTCAACACCATTCTGCTTGGCTGTTTATCAAATAGGTCCCCACCACCAAGATGGGCTCCATCATCTTCCCTACTCCACACCCCAAAATCTCTCTACAATTTTTTATCTCTTATTTTATTTTATTTTTCTCAATTATATGTAAAAACATTTTAACATTTTTTTTCAAATTCTGAGTTTCAAATTCTGTGCTTCTCTCCTCTTCCTCCCCCACCTTGAGAAGCCAAGCAATTTGATATAGATTATACATGTTAAGTCATATAAGAGATATTTCCATGTTAGTCATGTTGCAAAAGAAAACACAGACCAAAAAAAAGAAAGAAGGAAAAGTTTTTCAAGTTTTTAAAAAGTATGCTTCAATCTGCATTCAGATTCCAACAGTTCTTTCTTTGGAGATGGATAGCATTTTTCATCATAAGTTCTTCAGAATTGCCTTGGATCAATGTATTGCTCAGAATAGCACATCATTTACAGTTGAACATTGTACAATATTGCTGTTACTGTGTACAATATTCTCTTGGTTCTGCTCACTTCACTTTGCATTAGTTTCATGTAAGTCTTCCTAGGTTTTTCTGCTCATTTCTTATAGCACGATAGTATTTCATCACAATTATATATCAAATTATTCAGCCATTCCACCATAGATAGGCATCCTCTCAATTTCCAATTCTTTGGCACCACAAAAAGAACTGCTATAAATATTTTTATACATATAAGTCCTTTTCATTTTTCTTTGATCTCTTTGAAATACTGACCTAGTAGTGGTATTGCTGGGTCAAAGGCTATGCATTGTTTATGTATGTTGTTTTATAGCACTTTGCGCATAGTTCCAAACTTCTTTCCAGAATGGATGGATCAATTCACAACTCCACCAACAATGCACTAGTGTCCCAATTTTTCCACATACCCTCCAACATTTGTCATTTTCCTTTTCTGCCATATTAGCCAATCTGATAGATGTGTGGTATTGCAAAGTTGTTTTGATTTGTATTTACCTAATCAATAGTGATTTAGAACTTTTTTTCATATGACTACAAATAGCTTTGATTTCTTTTTCTGAAAACTGCTTATTAATATCCTTTGGCCATTTATCAATTGAGGAATGACTCATTTTTATAATTTTGACTCAATTCCCTATATAGCTGAGAAATGAGGCCTTTATCAGGTAAACTTACTGTAAAAAATGCTTCCCAGTTTCCTGCTTTCCTGCTAATTTTGCCTGTATTGGTTTCATCTGTGCAAAATCTTTTTAATTTAAAATAACAAAAATTATGCATTTTACATCTCATACTGCCCTTTGTCTCTTGTTTGGTCACAAATTCTTCCCTTATCCATAGATCTGACAGGTAAAATTTTCCATGCTCCCTTAATTTGCTTATGATATTACTCTTTATGTCTAAATCATATACCCATTTTGACCTTATCTGGGTATACAGTATAAGATGTTGGTCGATGTCTAACTTTTGCCAGTCTGCTTTCCAGTTTTCCAAGCAATTTTTGTCATATGGTGAGTTCTTGTCCCAAAAGTTCGGATCTTTGAGTTAACAAACACTAGATTACCCTGGTCATTTACTACCATACATTGTGTACCTAATCTATTCCACTGATTCACCACTCTATTTCTTACCCAGTACCAGATTGTTTTTGATGATTGCCACTTTGTAATACAGTTTGAGATTTGGTACCACTAAGCCACCTTCCTTCACACTTTTTCATCGATTCTCTTTATATTCTTGACCTTTTGTTCTTCTGAATGAATTTTGTTATTTTTTTAGCTGTATGAAATCATTTTTGGTACTTTGGTATGGGACTGAATAAGTAAATTAATGTAGGTAAAATTATCATTTTATTACATTGGCGTGGCCTACCCATGAGCAACTAATATTTCTTCAATTGTTTAGATCTAGATTTATTTGTGTAAAAAGCATTTTGTAATTATGTTTGTATAGTTCCTAGGTTTGTCTTGGCTGGTAGATTCTCAAGTATTTCATATTGTCTGAAGTTATTTTACATGGAGTTTCTCTTTCTGCTGGACTTTGTTGGGTAATATATGAAAATATTGGTGATTTGTGTGTTTATTTTACATCCCAAACTTTGCTGAAGTTGTTAATTGTTTCAACTAGTTTTTCAGTTGATGCTCTAGGATTCTCTAAGTATACCAGCTTATCATCTACAAAAAGTGATGGCTTTGTTTTCTACCTCTTTACATCTTCACCAGATCTCTCTTCCTAGGCTCTAATCTCTGAGGAACAGACAATTCCTCTCCTTTACAAGGATGAATCCATCTACTTGCTCTCTTGAACCCAGGACTTCCCCTTCCTCTCTGAGCTTGCCCCTTTAATCATTTTCTCTTTCTTTTTCTGTCATCTTCAACCCTGCCCTGCTACTGACTACATTCCCACTGTCTACAAATGTGTTTCGATGTCTCCATCTTGACTCTGCCATCCTCCTGTGATGCTGACCTATATTTCTCCATCTTTCACTATCAAATTCCTTGGGTCGCCCACATTTGCTGCCATCCCCTCAAAAAGTTACCTGGTATTCATTTGTATGTACCTATATGCATGTTGTCCTTCCTGATCAAATTTAAACTTGTTGAAGAGGGGGTCTGTTTCACCTTTTTAAGTTGCATGTCAGTGACTGACCCTTAGAGATACTTAATACATGCTTGTTGATTCATTGGCTGATTGAAAGAATAAGTGAATGAACATAGAAATCTGGGTTATTCTTTGTTCACCCAAGTTTGTTTCTGTGACTAAATTGCAACTTAGGACTCAGAAATGAAAGGACAATGAGACTCCCACTCTCAGAGGGCCAGAATCTTCCAAGACCATCTTAGTTTCCAAATTCTTGTCATGAAGAGTTGAATCTGAGGCATTTCTCCTGATGTTGTTCCAACCGTGACTTCTCTTTTCATAGTATAACCCTTTCTCCAAGACTCCCTTAATTCAACACTCCATCGCTATTATATAGAAAACTTATAAAACTTTGGATTTTTCATTCTAACTCTATTTTATTTAACAAAAAGATATGCTACACATATTCATTACAGGTATATTTTTTAATCCATTAATCTTATCACCAAGGGATTTTCATAAGGGAGAATATATTTTAGAAAAAATAATTGTTTTATGGAAGACAGCATAAAATATCCTGCCTCAGATGCATGCCAAGGTCACTCCTAAAGGCTATACATACACCTTAGAGACAAGTTGTCAGTATCCATCAATGGAGGCAGTTTCCATACCAGGAATTCCATACCCTGATGAAATCACAGATCTGGGACAAATGTATATGTATATATGTACATATGTGTATATGTATCTGCATGTAAATGTGTGCATATATATACAAATATATGCACACAGACATTTTATATAGAATATTAGCTCACCAATGCCTCACAACTCATATTTCTAAAAGGAACAAGCATCAATAAGTATCTGAGAACCGGAGAATTTCAACTTTTCTTTCTTTCCAGTTGATTGAAAACTGTTTTCAAATCAATTTCCTACAAGCAAATTTCTCCATTTAGTCTGGAAGCTGATTGAGTTGTAGAATACTTATCTGATCTCTGTGATATTCAGAAATCAGAAGGTAACACTACTTGAGGACATCAGTAAAGCTCTGGTTGGGATTCGAGCTTTTAGTGTTTGAAGATAAGGCTACATTATAAAATAACTGTAATCCTTATCCCTATAGGTTGAAAAAACTTTCCTATAAAATTATTTACATTTCCAAGACACACACACACACACACACACACACACACACACACATATATATATATATATATATATATGTGAAGAGGTGGCTTATCTGATATAAGAAATATTTATTGTTTAAAGAGTACTTTATTTTCTCTTTCCTCTCTCAAGATTGATTTAAAAATTAAAATTGAGACGTCTTAATAGCGCCACCTTGTGGAAATTAGGAGCTTGGGAAGCAGTCATTCAAAGCTCATCAATACGTGCCCCTGTTACACACCTCAACCCGGCTTTTCAACACTAAGCTTTTTGAGCCAATTTTTCATTTGCATCCATCCATCACTTGTCCTTTGACTTTCATCTTGTTTGTTTGACTAGTGGAAGAGGGGTGCCAGCAAAACAAAAGAGTCCACTAAAATCCAGATCCCAATCTGAGGTAAACTGAGACTCACTGGTCAAAATTCCACTTCTCTGGTTACCAGTTTCCTCATTTACAGACAGGGAACCAGTTCCAAAGAAACAGACAAAGCTTCCCTGCCTCAAACAATGAAATATTAAAATCATCGTTAGTCTCCTTCTGGCATCACATACAATATCCAGGTGCTAGAGGAGTGAGTTGTTTATTGAAGGAACAGCCAAACATTTCTTCTCTTCCGCGGCTCTTCTCTCAGCAGGTACACCTGACTGCCCCCAAAACAAAGTATTTAAGTAGTACTTGAGGAAAGAGACAAGCACTAGAAGAAGCTTTCCCCTTGTTTCCCACAGTTTGGGTTATTTGTAAGTGATGGCGATTTGGGAATAGACAGCTTCTTTAGGGAGTCTGCTTCAGGGTCAGGAACATGTGTGCCCAACTAACCAGAGAGACATCATTAATGTGCCTGTTTGGAGACCAGGAGACTCAGGACCATAGGCACACACAGAGGGTGGCCCAATACACATATTCCCCTTCCCTGGCAATGCTTCCCTCAAGGAAAGAGCCAATGGGGATGTTCGCTTCAACAGAAGGTCCAATGAGAACATTAACCCTAGGATACACCCCACACTCAGGCCACCCTCTACGTAAGCCTACATTTAGGGACCTGGATTTAGAGCATAGGTATCTGAGATCAGCACAGCTTATATCCTTGGAAATTCATCTCCTCTGTCAAATGCTAATTAATGTTATTTAGAACTAGAAGGGCCCTTAAAGATTATCTAGCCCAATGGCCTCAACTTCATAAGGAGGAAATTGGGACCCAGTGAAAGAAAGTGACTTGCCAAGGTTACCCTGATAATAAGTGTAAGTACATCTTCTGAGGCCAAATCCAGGACCCTTTCCACTATACCAATATTTGGGGGGGGGCAAGGGAAAGGAGGGAAAAGGTAGAAAATCAAAGGGAAGGAGTAAAAAGAAAACTTTAGATTTACATGGATTCTTAACTTGGAGTCTTTGGATAGATTATATAGCATCCGTGAACTTGAAACAGAAAAAAAAAATTACATCTTCATTTTCACTCACATTTAACTAAAATTAGAATGCCCCTCAATTATAAATGTAGGCAACAAACCTTATTCTGAGAAGGGGCCCATAAGCTTCACCAGATTGTCTAAGGGACCTATGGCACAAAAAAGGTTAACAACTCCTGTTCCAAAAGAAGTATGGCCAGAGGATGCCCTTCTGCCTTCCCCCATAGTGGGGTCAGATGTCATCTAAAAACCTCTTCAGAAATATTCTCACAAGGAAAAATCATTCCTTAGCCATATGCCCCTCTGAAGTCTTAGGTATGAAACTCTAAGTAGGACAAAGATAAACTTTTGTGGGGAGGGGATAGGATTCAAACAGAATTCAAACAAAATGCACAACAGACGTGATAAAGGCTGTCTAATTCTTCAGTGAGGAGGGTCAGTTAATAGAAAGCAATCAAGGTGCTAGGTACAGTGGCTTCGCACTAAAGAGATGGAAATTCAAAGTAAGTGGCTGGGAAAATTATATAACAACTGTGAAAAAGTTTAGATGGCAGGCGCGGATTGCCAGAGGAAGTGCTGACTGGGCTGGAGAACTCCTCCAAGCGAGATGTGCTAATCATGGTGTGTATGGCCCTGGAGAACGTCCAGAGTACACAGAGGCAGACAAGTTGACCTTTCCGAGGTCCTTTTTAGCTCCAACCCGTCTCTGAAGATGGTGACCATAGGGTGAGTTCCTGTTCCTTCCTGGTGACGGGGCATTATTTTCCAGTAAGTTCTCCCATAATACAATTGTTCCTTTATCTGTGCAGGAAGATAATGTGCGGGTCTTTCTGGAAATTGGAGGGCTTTGGGTGCTACAATCTGGCTTCCTGCGGCCACCTCAGCTTGAGAGCATATATAGAAATGGAAGGAAGCCTAATTATACCTGGGCTGAGTGATGCAATACCATATTGTCTCACTACCAGGTTGGGTGGCTGGTTTCTTATTTAAGTATTTCAGGCCCAACTGCCTTTCATGTTACTACCATAAGGGCTAACTCATCAAACAGGCTAGAGACAGAAAGGGTTAAGATACATCTATGGGATCATTGATTCAAAACTGGAAGATTCCTCCAAGGTCTAGTCTGGGCCTCAGTTTCTCCACCTGCAAAATTAAGAGGTTGGGTGGCATGGTCCCTAATCTCTTCTAGATCTAAATTTATGATCCTGGTCCACCACCACATTTCCTTTTACATATGAAAACACTGAGATCTAAGGAAGTTGTGGCTTGCCCTAGGTCACATTGTTGTTAATTCCCAGACAGTATTCAAACCCAAGTGCCTCTGATTCTGAAGCCAGTTCTCTTTCCATTTTATCTCTAAGAATACTGAACATACCAACTGATGCAAAGTGAAGTGAGCAGAACCAGGAGAACGTTCTACACGGTAACAGCAATATTATATGATGAACAACTGTGAATGACTTAGCTATTCTCAGCCATACAGTGACCCAAAACAATCCCAAAGGACTCAGGATGAAGCATGCTATCTGCCTCCAGAGAAGAACTGATATTGTCTGAACACAGGCTGAAGCACACTGTTTTTCACTTTCTTTCCTTCCTTCTTTCATTCTTTTTGTGGTTGTCATTCGAGTCTTTTCGATATATATAAATAACTAACATGGAAGTATTTTACATGATTGCACATGGATAAGCTATATCAGATTGTTTACCATCTCAGGGAGGGGGGGAAAGGAAGGATGGAGTAAAGAAGGGATGGAATTTGGAACTCAAAACTTAAAAAAAAAGCAAATGTTAAAAAATCATTTTAACATGTAATCGGAGGAAAGATAAAATATTATTTTAAAAAAGACTACTGAGTACAACTTGGGCCAGGGAAGACAGCTTGACGAAGCTCAGTGAGCACCATACAGAGAGGGAAAAAAATACTGATTTCTAGTTCTTTCTCTGGAAGGAAAGGGTGGGGAGAGCTTTGTGGCCTTAAGGAAGGCACTTACCTTCTCTGCACATCAGTTTCTCCATCTACAAAATAAGGATTAGATGATCCCCAAGATGCTTTCTGGCTCAAATAATTCTATTCTAAGGTAGAAATACCTTGGTGATTCACATTCCTATAGAACTTCAGACTACAGATATAAGCTAGTTAGCACTTTCCTTTTTGAAAGAACGTTATTTTATGATTTAAATTTTAAGAAATGTCGCCATACACACTGCTTAGTAAAAACCGATTACCATAGGGTAAGCATAAAATAAGTCTAATTTCTTTATCGTCTCACTACCTTTTTTGTGGTAAGAAAAAAGCAGAGGTGGAAAGCTCCCATGTTTCCTATCTACTCCAAGGAATATGTGGAAACAATGTAGTCCAGAATAAGATAAGAATTTAATTGCATTCAACAAATATGCACAAGATGAAAGACATTATTCTAGGTGCCAGGATGAAAAACAAGACAGTCCCTGCCCTTGACAAACCTGACCATTGAAAGGGATATTATGACCTTCCTCTGGGTCTTTTGTCATGGTTACCAGTGCAACATTTAAGCTGTTCATCTGTTATCCTTTGCATTTCACTCTACCTGGTTCATTGTGTTGTTTTTATTTTTAATAAAGATTCAGTGATACATAAGGAACTGGAAGTATTTATACTTCTCAGTCAATTGATTATAAATACATGGTCTGCAGTGAAAAAAATACCTAAAAATTTGCCTGCTCCCCTCTTGCATTTTCATCAAGGATACCTTCAATGTGTCTGCAGACCCTTTGAAATGAAGAAATAAACATGAAGGTCACTAGTTGCTCAAATATTTTTAGTCATTCTTGAAAGAAATAGCATATCTATGATATTCTCCATCCTTTGAAACCTTCTTATCTTGGATATATATCAAAAGTAAATTCTCAGGTGTCCTTCAAATATTATTGCCCTCCAGCAGAGATTTCTTCTGTGTGTATTTGAGTCAGCGACTCCAATGACTCTGACATCATTTTCTTAAATGAGAATTCCATTTTCACATGTAAGAATTGGGGAACTGAGGTTATAGAAAAGTCCATATGTGGTAGTTCCCCTATCACTGACAATGAGAATAAACCACTATAGGAACATCTGTTATATTTCATTTGTATTTTTGTCTTCCTTCCTATAAATACCATGGAATGATCTGGTTTAGATGAATCTCATGCCAAGATTTCTTCAGCTTGATTTTCCTCTCCACTGACTTTTGATCTTTTGTGAGGAAATATTGTTCATAATCTTCCATCACACTCCTATATAATGTTTTGCAAATGAGCTTATACTTTATACAAACAGAGCCCCTGTCTGCCATGTTTCTCTGTTTAGCAAAAAACATGATATGTTTACTGACTGAGGCAGTTTCTGGGGTTTTTTAATTCAGTAACTATTTTGTATCAGTTAAAAGTCTCTAAGAAACCAGGTACTTGGCCAAGGGGGTGAATTTTTAACCAAACTAGGGATAAAAGTAATTACAGAAGATTAAATAGACAATGTCAAGTACATGAAGTGAAAAGCTTTTGCATAAATGAATAAATGAAACTAGGGGAAAAGATGATCAGAAAAATATATCAAATTATCTGATAGTCATGATTTATAGAAAACTGAGATATGTAGAGGGTAGCTAGATGGTGCAGGGCATAGCATGCAAAGCCTGGAGCCAGAAAGACTCATGTTCCTGAGTTCAAATGTGACCTCAGATACTTACTAGCTGTGTGACCCGAAGCAAATGACTTAACTGTGTTTGCCTCAGTTTCCTCATCTATAAAATGAGCTGGAAAAGGAAATGGCAAACCACTCCAGTATCTCTACCAAGAAAACCCCAAATGGGGTCGTGAAGTTGGACACAATTGTAAACAACTTATCAACAACTGAAAGATATGTAGAAGACCAAAAGCTACCATTCCACAGTAAATAACTGGTCAAAAGATATGAATAAACAGTATTCAAAAGAAGAATTGCTAAGTGCTTAATAGACGTTTGTTGACTAAGAACCATATGTTACGAATAATAATAGAAATACAAATCAAAACAGCTCTGAGAATTCACATCACACCTGGCAAATTGGTTTAAAAAAAAAGGAACAACTACTAAAAATAGGAATGGTCTGGGTTGGAGGGTATGTAGAAAGAGAGCACACTAATTAGTTGTTGGTGGAGCTATGAATTATCTCAACCATTCTGAAAAGCAAATAGGTGTTACACTGAGAAAGTGATTAAAACATCTATGCCCTTTAATCCAGAGATTTCACTCTTAAGCATATCCTCTGAGGAGAATGACTTATATGTACAAAAATATTTATAGCATCTCTTTTCTGGGAGTAAAGAATTAGAAGTTGAGGGGATGCCCATCAATTGGGGAATGGCTGAACAAGTTATAGTATGTGATTATGATGAAATATTATTGTACTATAAGAAATGATGAGCAGGATGCTCTCAAAGAAACCCGGAAAGACTTGCACTAACTGATGCAAAGTGAAATGTACTGTGTACAAAGTAACAGCAATATTGTAAGATGACAATCTGTGAATGGCTTCACTATTCTCAGCAATACAATGATCCAAGACAATTCTGAAGGAGTTAGGATGAAAAATGCTGTCCATTTTTTACTTTCTTTATTTTTCTTGGTTTTTTTCCTGCCTGTTTCCTTTCACAACATGACTATTATAAGTTTTGCATGACCACACATATATAACCTATATCAAATTGCTTCTCTTCTCAATGAGGGGGACAGTGAGGGTGGGAGGGAGAGAATTTGGAACTCAAAGTTTTAAAATTGAATGTTAAAAATTGTTTTTACATGCAACTGGGAAAAAATAAAATGCTAAATAAAAGCTTAAAAAAATCAGCTTCATAAATATAAGACGGGGGAGTCCTGTGAACTGTCAATAGTTTATGTGATAAAGATCTGAGGTTTTAAGTAGGCCACAAGTTTCATGTAAGTCAACAACGCATTGTGGAAGGAATAAAGAAACTAAACTAATGTTATCAGGCTATATTTAGAGAAATCAGGTGTCCAGAGTAATGGAAATTATAGTACCATTGTATTCTGATCCAACGAAAATTCACCAGGAGTATTGTGTTAGTTCTGGGCGCCACATTTAATAAGGACATTGACAAACCAAAGAGTACCAGGGAAGAATAACCAGGATGGGTGATGGAACTGAAGACCATGACAAATAAAAGCTGGATAAGGAATTGGGGACTTTTAGTTGAGAGATGAGAAGACTCAAAGGGGGAGGGAGACATAATAGCTATCTTCCCATTAGATTGTGAGCTTCTCAAGGGCAGGGATCTTCATATACCTCTATTTATAGCCCCAGTACTTAGCGCAGGGCCTGGTACACAGAACGTGCTTAATCAATGTGTATTGACTGACACTGACTTAATGGACTGCTCTAGAGAGCAGACCTGGCTGCTCAGATCACCCGGATCACCTTAGCAGTCACCAGCTAAAATCCTTCTGGGAAGAAAGACTAGCAGATCTTAATATGGAGGTAACAGTGCTTTACAACCTTAAAACCCATCCTGATGATGTGTCCTCCAGATTACTGGCACTGCCATCTTATCTGTAAATGCACCCTATGGAGCTCTAGGGCCTTGGAGTTGCCACCTTAGGATAGCTACGCCTTTTCATCTGTGGGGCCACTGAACCCTTCCATATGTGTACAGAGAACAGGTTCAAACAGGTCAAAGTTGACTTGTTCTATTTGTATTCCCACCCTGATCACAGGGCGTGGCACAATGTAATAAATGTTTTTTTTTTCATTCATATATACTTTTTCATTCACCCATTAACTTGTTATATGTCAGGCAGTGTGCTAAGTAGTGAGAAAATAAAAAATGGGACAACCCCCATCCTCAAGAAACTTACAGTCTAATGGTACAATCTAACCATAACCTCATCCTTTCCTGCTCCCTATCCCCACACCCACTCTGTTGTCAAACCCTGCTCTGTCAATGTTACCTCTGAATTACCCCTCACAAGCCTTCTATCCCTTTCCATCCTGTAAGTAAGGAGGATTTTGTTACCCTTTTAGAGTTTAGTTTCACAGAATCCATTGCTATGGCCTTGGCAATGTCAAGTTTCCAGGTGTCAGATAATAACTCCCAGAATAACCCCAAGGATCCTAGATAGTAATTCCTAGAATCATAGTGACAGACAGCCCTACTGAGGCTGCACTGTGAGATAAGAGGTGACATAATGTGATTTTTACTACATTTGCACAGAATGACAACATTGCTAAAGTTAACCTGTGAGCTTGATGTTGTCAAGATGCCTTCTTTGCCTGTTGCCCTATAAAGCAAGTGGTCACTGGTCAGTGAGTGGGGAACCCATAGAAGAATATGATAATGTAATCCTCTGTGTGCTTAGATCGGCCCCCATCAAGGCTTGAGGAGGAAATCTCTGTTTGCCTCAACTAGCCCCCATGGAGGTTTGAAGGGATTCTGTAGGAGTTACAGCTCCTACCATATTCTCGCAGGTCCCTGTGAGAGAGGTAATTAGGAAATGTTGTAGGAGCTGGTTCTCCCATTATCAGCAACTCCCTCTTGAGAAGACTAGACTAGAGTAACATAAGATTATTAACCCCTCCAAAGCTCTCCTTCCTATCTGACCAGATCAAGAGTGAACCCATTAGAGGCTGGAGGCCAAAACCTCCAGTGCCTCCTGTGTGTCATCTGTGAAACACACCCCCATCACACCAGCCTAATTCAGGCCCCTATTGCCTCTCATTTACACTACTGCATTAGCTTCTTAATTTGTGTCCCTTCTTTCCATTTCTTTCTTTTCTAATTCAATCTTTACAATTTGCCAGAATAATCTCCCTAACGTGTAGCCTTGACTATGTATTATTCCCCTATTCTAACACCTTCAGTGCATCCCTCTTATCTACCAAGTAAAATACCAGCTCCTTAGCCTGGAATTCCAACCCCAACCCAGTCTTCTCCAACCTTCCTTTCCAGTTTTATTTCATCAGACGATGTGCACTCTCTCCTTCAGCTCACTTGCTGCCACTTCTACCTCTTGCTACTCACTTGGTACACACTTGCAACTCACCTTGCCTCCTCTTCCCTTTTTTGAATTGTGCCTCTATTTTCAATCTACTCCCACTGCTACTTCCTATGCATCTTCCCATCTCCACCTATTGAAACTCTCCTGCTTCAAGACTCAGTCCAGCTATCATGGTCTTGGAGTTAGAAAACCTAGTTTTGAATCTTACCTGTCTCTACCTGTATGACCCTGGACAAGATTTTCAACCTCTCTGGGCTGCTGCAGTTCTTATCCATACAATGAAAGGATTGTTCAAGATGATCTCTAAGGTCACACTTTCAGCTCTAAATCTATGATCCCATGGCCTTATGGTCTCTTCTATTAATCCGTCACATCCTTGCAGCCAGAAAGCTTTTCCTCTGAAAACTGCCCATTCCACTGTCTGACCCCTGTTATACTCATTTTCTTTTTCTAAAATATAATCATTTTTAATACATACAATTTGCAATAGATTAACTTCTTGAGGACAAGCTTTATCTCATTTTTTTAAATCTCTGCATCCCTAATGCCCAGAAAAGTGAATTGTAAATAACCTGTACTAAATAATTATTTACTGATCTTCAAGTCCAACAAATAATTATTAAATGCCAACTGTGTTCACAGCACTATGATAGGAGGTACAAAGGAAGAGACCATTTAGTCTAACCACACATGAAAAGAATCCTCACTGTAATATACTGGGTTGTCCCTAACCCCAACAATACTCTTAGAATAGAAGGAGAATAAAACAATTTCAAGCATGACTCAATATGGTCTGGTACTACAGGTTTGGGATTGGAAAAAAAAAAGTAGGCACTCATAGACTATCAAACAATGACCAAAAAGAGATTTACTCAACCAATAGGTGGAAAGGATTCCTAGCAAGGATACAGCACTGGTTCAAGTAGACAAGAACCCCTTAGCTCCACACAGAAAGCTAACTATGGTTAAAAGGGCTTTTCAGGTATGGTGATTTGCATGAATGAAGGCTATCTGGCAAGTTGGGGTGGAGGGAGGGGGAGAGGTTATGAATGCTCAGGGAATGACCTTTTATTATCTAATCAACTGAGAAGCCCCATCATTAGCTCAAGCCTTAACCCCCTCCACCAATCAAGTCTCAGAGACAGATTCTTTACCTTTTAGGGAAAAAAAGAACTGGCCATGCCTGTATGGCAGCTATTACTCCTGTCACACACACAAACACAAATAACTGTGATACAAAATTGAAAGTGAAAAATGCACTAGGGAACAGGAAAACAAATTGCTAAGGGAGGTCTAAAGCAGAAGTTATTACTGACCAGGGGGATTAAAGAGAACTTCAGTAAGGTAATATTTGAGTTGGACTTTAAAGGGAATCTAGGGGAGAGGAAGGGAGAGAGAGAGAGAGAGAGAGAGAGAGAGAGAGAGAGAGAGAGAGAGAGAGAGAGAGAGAGAAAGACAGAGACAGAGAGAGACAGTGACACAGAGAGAGAGACAGAGAGACAGAGAGAGACAGAGTATCCAGGCATAAATGAAGGCACAGAATAGGACAAAGAATTTTTTGGCAATACAAAGAGTGACAGACTGACTGTTGAATTTTAAAATATCTTTATAGTATAGGCCTGAACAGTGAAAGTTTTCTAAGAGTAAGAACGAGAAAGAGAAAGAGACTAAGGGAGTGGGAAGGAAAGGAAAGAGAAAGAAAATGGGAAGTATGGAGAGAAGGAAAAAGAGGTTTGGAGAGAGGGGGGAAAGAGAACAAAGAGGGAGAAACAAAGGGAGAGGGAGGGGAAGCGAGGGAGGGAAAATGAGAGAGAAGATGAGGAAGGGAAAGAAGGGAAGGAGGAAAGGAGAGAGAAGAAAGAAGGGAGAAAGAATGAAGGAGAGAGGGAAGGGGTAAAAGAATAGTGAGAGAGCAGGACAGAGAAAGCATTGCACAGAAATATAGAAAGAAATAAAGGGAAGAAAAGAGGAAGAACAACAAAATAAAAGGAGGATCATAAAACCACAGATTTAGAGCTGGGAGGGCCCTCAAATGTCATCTAACCTAACCCCCTTTTACCAATGAAGAAAAAGAGATGAAGAAAAGGAGACCCAGGAAGGTTGAAGCGTCTTGTTCACAGGCACACAATAAGTGTCAGAGGCAGAGAATAGGAACCCATGATCTCCGACTTTAGAGCTTGAGTGTGACAGCATAGTAACCAGGATCAGAGCTGGCCCTGATTTACCAAAATCTTGAATGTGTGACTCAGTTCCCATGGATATATAGTGATTATGTTTCCCCAAGTCAAATAATAGGATACTTGTTTTCACAATAGATACTCCTTTCAAGGGCTTATTAAAAATACATTTTTTCCCTTAAAATTAGGTCCCATGGTGGTAGTATCCATATTTGATAAATAGAACACTGACAAATACCTCCAACTATAATAATTAATGTTGGCCATGTGGTTCCAGAATCATGAATAAAAGGGAATCCACAATATAGAAATATCAAGCAGAAAATACATTAGATTAGGTAAATTACAAATTATATATTAAATATATATAAATTAGATATATTATATATATTAGATAGATAGATAAATTATAAATTAGATAAATACATTACATTAGAACTGCAGTCTAGAAAATGGAGTGACCTATAAATAAAAACTTCCACTTTCCTCTTCTTTCCCCAGTTTCAAATGTTTTCATTTTTCTCCCTGCAAAGGAAGATTTTGTAGACATAGATCTACAAGTAAGTGCATATCTAGAGATACGTCAATCTATACCCCTATAGATATATATACATACCAAGTTAAAAGCTCCTTATAAATTGATCTTTAAGGAATTCTTTTTATGTTACCACTGATGGTCTCTTTATTACAATGTAAAACCCGGTGTTGTGGTTAGATTTGTTGTTGGCTTTCAGGCTGACTTTTTACCCCTTCCTGATTTGCTGGCGAAGGGCCATGGTTACATGTGCGTGTATACAAACTCAGCCCAGGTGCAGGGCTTCAATCATTAAGACAAGAGATGTTTGCTCAGCTTTCTGCAAGGGAACCATATCCTGCTTCCACAAGTAAAATACAGTGTAGCCTTGGTGCAATCAATCTAAGTAATGGGCAGAAAGGCCTTTCTGATCTTCACTGACATGCGAGTCCCTGAATTGAGTTTGGTTTTTAATGTGCCAAAGTAAAAGCCCTTGACATTGCCTATACTAGCAGTCTGGCTAGAAACAGACCTGTTGATTCATTGCTGTTTTTATAAATCATACAACTCAATGACTGACTGTCTTTGGTCAAGACACAGAACAGGTAAAAAGATGAATAATTTAAAACCTCAGAATCAAGGAAACCATTTTAAAGTCCTTCCCCTCAAAAATTCCCTCCTCAATGCTCTATAGTCCTTTATTATAGACCTATTAACCTTACTATTGCTGCACTTTTTAATTTTCACTTTTTTCTACTACCCCCTTTCCCTGTAGAAATATGCAGCAAGAGGAAAAAAGCTGAGAGCAGTTTGTTGGAAAATTAGTTTAAACCAGCATTTCACACTATATGCCTCAATAAATTCTTAATGGACAAAGATCTAAACATTAAAAAATCATAGCACAAAAAAATAAAGAGGATGGAAAGGTATAGTTTTTCTTCTTTGATATTGTGAGAAACTCTTAATCCAACACAGTATGGAAGAAATTACTAAAGACAAAGTAGCTCTGTTTATAAATATATTTGCAAAATGTATAACATTATATATATATATATATATATGCATATATATGTATATATGTGTGTTAGTATCCTCAGATCCCATCAGACATGAACCAATATGGCCTATGTATATGTATTTCTAGGGCGGGATTAGTAATTGGACTACATGCAGGACTAACAGACAAATTCTTGTTAAATCAGGTCACTGATTTATAAATTTATTTGTAAAAGCTTTTACACAAAAGCTGGGTTTTTTTATACAAAAATAACAGTAGTGTAGCCAGGACAAAAAGGAAACAATAAAGTCTTAGGATAAATTTTTTGCATTAAACATCTAGAATAAAAATCTGACAGCCAAAATCTAGAGGGAATTGGCATGAATCTATAATATCCCCATTCCCCAGTGGTTAAGTGGTCAAAAGAAATGAATTGCAGTTTTTGGAAAGGAAAGACAGAAACTATTAGCAACCAACTGAAAAAATTGATAATATTGATAATAACTGGAGAAATATAAGCTGAACAATTCTTATATATTGCTTTCTGTCCATCTAATTAGCAAAGATAAGTTGTTGTCGCTTTTAATACAGAAAAAAATCTCAAGGCCTGGGAGAAGCAAAGTGATGGGGCTGTAAACTAGTTCCATCCATTTGGGAAAGCAAGACAGAATCATACATGAAAAGTGGCAAAATTGTTCATATCCATTTATCCATTGATCTGACTACAAGGCTTATGCCTTGAAGGGGTTATTGACAGGCAGAAAAAATTTATCCACATAAAGACTTTCCACAGCAGCACTATATGTAATGGCAAGCGGTTAGAAAAAAACCATTATTTGTCACTGGGGAATGTCTAAATAAAATGAGGCATATTAATGTAGTAGAATATTATTGCTCTGTAAGGAATAATGAATATGAAGAATTCGAGGAAATATGGGGAGGCATAAGAAGTGGTACGGGATGAAGCAAGCAGGTCAAAAGAATGATATGAACACTGACTGCAAATATATGAATGAAGATTACATTATATCATAGCAAAACTCAGATTAAATACAATGGACAATGTTGCTACTGCCTTGTTTGATGTTAAAACGTGCAACCTTTCTTTCTTTTATCAGTAAACTGCAAACATGTTTACCTATGGTTGCATGTATTAACAATCTCCATCACTCTCATGTATTATTTTGCTCTCATGTTTTTTCAGAGAATATGCTTTGTGCTTTATGTGTTTGCCTATGTTTGTCTATGATGTTAAAACAAAATTTACCAACTTTTTTAAATGTAGTATTGGGGTTAATTCTGAGCACTGCTATATCATTAAGGCAGAATTCATGATTTCAAAGAAAATCATGAATATGCCTGAATGGTCCATAATCTCAGGATATAAGGAATTCTCTAAGTGGAAGGCAGAGGAGTTAAAGCATGTATTCAAGCTCCAAAGCAGCAGACCCACAGACCAGTGTCCCCAATTCGATATCCTGGCAAGAACCTTCCAAAACCAATATGCCCATCTCACAATAGTGACCAGGAGGTTATAGAAAAATATTATGGCAGCAAGTCAAGCCATACTGGTGCTTCCCCCCAATGCTAGGGCCCTCCAGTAAGAAGATTACCCACTGGACTCAAGCCCAAGGGCTTGAGCACTCTCTGGTCTGCCCAAGGGTCAGTCCTGTTTTCAGTAGCGCCTGCTGCTGCCGCCGCTGCTTCCGCCACTGCCACTTCCACTGCCTCCGCTGTTGCCGTTGCCTTCCTAAGTCTCAATCTCTAAGCTGTGTTCTCTCCTTTTATATCGTGGCCAGACATCATCCCACTGACTAGAACATCATCTGAGCGACCAGAACTCAGGCACCTACCATTGGCTCCAGTCTTAGCCACTCCCCCTAGGACCCTGAGAGCCCCCCACCCCCGAAGCCTATTCAAATGGGCAGGAAAGATCTTCTCATTTATTGATTGCCTTTACAGCTGCTCCTCTATTCCTTTAAACACAGGACAGAGTACCTTTTTTTTTTAGCTCACCTGTTCAAGGAAATACGACAGCCAGCTTAGACTGGATCCTGAGAGCCAATTGTTAAATTTTCAATGACAGCATTTACATGTAGGAAATCAGAAAACGCTACAAATCAGGGCTCTATTTATTGTTTTGTTAAAAAAAAAGTAATGGAGAAAATGTTAATAATCTGAATTAAATTTAAAAGTGTGTCATAGATACATTTTTCAAGAAGAGCCAGTTGTTAAACATTTACTAGCACATCTCTGCATGTTATCCAGTTTTCCCCAGAGTAATCAATGAGTAGCAGCTTTTGCCCAAATGACAGCCCTTCCCCTGTTTCTGTTTATGTGACAAGGGGCCTTCTAGATCTATCCAATCCTTTCAGTTCTAAAGACATTCTCTGTTCCCAGAAATTACTTCATATTTACTCTGTGTGTATTTGTGCTTGTGTTGTTTCTTCCCCCGTCCCCCCAAAAAACTGTTTCATTTTTTTCTTTGCTTCCCCAATATCTAGCATGTGCCTGATACACAATAAGTATTTGTTTTTGTTGTTCAGTTGTATCTGACTCTTCGTGACCCCATTTGGTGTTTTCTTGGCAAAGATACTGGACTGGTTGACTGGTTTGCCATTTCCTTCTCCAGCTCATCTTACAGATGAGAATACTGAGACAAACAGGGTTAAGTGACTTGCTTAAGGTCATACAGATAGCATCTGAGTTCATATTTGACCTCAGGTCTCCTCTACTCTAGGCCCAACACTCTATCCACTGTGCCACCTAGCTGCCTTAATAAGTACTTAATAAATTCTTGTTGAATTTACTTTGTACTATACGATCCCCTGAATAATGATAACTAACATTCATATCTCATTTTAAAGTTTGCAAAGTCCTTTACTAGCTTATGATGTTTGTATCTCACAACAAGACTGCGAGGGAGAGGTTAGGGGTATTATTATCCTCCTTTTACCGAAAGAAACATGAATCTCAGAGAGTGTACATGAACTGACGGACTCACCCAGCTATTAAGTGTCAGAGGCAGGAGATGGCAGGATATTGTCTCTGTTACTCTACCCCTGGTCATTTTCTAGAGAGAGCGTAGAAGGAAAGAGCCCCACTGACTTTCTCTCTCTGGACATCCTCCCAGTGACCTGATTTAACAAGAATTTATCTGTTAGTCCTACATGTGATCCAATTAGTAATTCTGCCCTAGAAATATATACACATAGGCCATACGGGGAATTGGTTCATGTGTGATGCAATCTGAGGAGCTCAGAAAAGTCCACTTTCCCAGTAGGGTCTTCCCATCTATCATGCTACATGAAGCTTCCATGATTAGTTTAATTCAATTTTGTTAAACATTTATTAAATTATATGCATGACAGTGCAGGCAGCTAGGTGGTACAGTGAAGTCAGGAGGTACCAAGCCTGGAGTCAGAGCGATCTGAGTTCAAATCTGATCTCAGACACTTAGTAGCTGTGTGACCCTGGGCAAGTCACTCATCCCTATTTGCCTCAGTTTCCTCATCTATAAAATGAGCCGGAGTAGGAAATGGCAAACCGCTCCAGTACCTCTGCCAAGAAAACTCCAAATGGCATCAGACATGACTGAAAAACAACTGAACAGCTAGTGCACCGGATGTTGGGAATAAGATGTTTTTAAAAGAACACAATCCCAGCCCCCCGAGAGTTCACAGTCCACCTTCTCCTTTGAAGCCCAGCATTGTCTCCAAAAAACCTTAGGTAAAATGTATGACTCCGTTATTATCTATGACCGTATTAGCAAAGAAGTTCTCCACGGAGAAGATGGGCAGAACAGATCAATTCTGACTAACTGAGAGATGAGAGGATGAGGAAGAAAAGGAAAGCTATACAACATAGGCAGCTAAGCGTCATAGCAGATAGAGTGTTTGGCTTAGAGCCAGAAAAGCCTGAGTTCAAATCTCATCTGAGACATTCATGACCTTGGGCAAGTCACTTGATCCTCAGTTTCCTCGTGTGCAAAATGAGAGGGTTGGATTCAGCGGTTTCTAAGATCCCCCTTGTATCTCTAAATCAATGATCCTCTGAGTGCTGCCCAGGAAGTGCTGGTCCAGGCAGAAATGTTAAAGCAGGAGACCATGGGTAGCCAGGGAGCAGCAGGAAGTCACTTGGCCCCTAAGGATTTCATCTACTTTGTCATCTGCTGCTGCTGCTGCCAGGGTCTCAGAACCTGGAGAGAGCCCAAGGCACAGGAAGCATAGGGACTGCATGGGAGGGAACTCAAATCCATCAGAGATCTTGAGCCCCAGAGCACCACAGGTACTACAGGGCCTATACATCTGGGATCTCAGAGCTTGAGAGCTGAGCTTTTACTCCATAGGGACAGCATCTTTTTGGGTGGGCTTCTTCCAGCAGTACTTTGGGGTTAGGCTCTGGGGCTAACACCAAGAATTTAAGTTCATTTGCATTTAGAAGACTATTTCTTACAGTTATTTACTGACCCAGATGAGTGGGCAAAAGTCCCTGATTCCTGCACCCCTAACATCCTCAGCAACCTTGGGAAAACCTGGGCTGTAGGTTCCTTCCTCATCTATAAAGCGAAGGGGTTGGAACAGATGGCCTCTGAGGTCCCCTTCCTTCTACTACCTACATCCTCAGCAGCCCTGTGTTTTGAGTGACCAGTTGTGGTGCATAATGCCAGAACAAATGACTTAAAAATAGAATTCAGTGGTTTAATTTATAACTGTTATTACAATCCCCTGGGGGGCTGATACTTAAATCTCACCTGAAGAACTTAAAGTAGTTTGCATCAGCATGATTGCTAATTTAAACACTTTACATATCACCTAGCATCTGCACTGTCTTCCTCAAAGTCTATATCTGCCAATAAGCCAGATTAGGGAATTACCCTTTCTCTTGTACATGGTCATCTGCTTTCATAAAGAAACTCGCCTTGCAACAGCCAGATTCACTCGATGGACCCACGAGCTCCAGACCCCTCACACTCAAAAGATTGCCTCTGAGCCTGGGTACAGCCAAATCGGTGCTGAGATTTGGTCACTTTCTCAGCAAAGAAAGCACAAAATAGAAAAAGTGGCCAGGAGCCCAGGTACAAGCTTTCCTTTTGGGCTCCCCTTACTCTATCTTCTATGTGAATGTGGCTGCCATGATTCCAGGACAGGGGAGATCTAGCTCATCCCCCATCCTTCACCGGAAATCTAAATGTTCCATGATGCTACCAGGATAGTCAAAGAAAGAAAACAAGTCAGATGCCATTTCTTCTTTTAACTGACAGCCCACCTCAACTGCTAGGATCTCCCAGTGCTTCCCATCCCCAGTGCTATCATGGGGTACAGAGAGGACCAGGGTGCCACTCAAGGTATACCATATTATACACAAATGTCAAGTCATTTCAGCACTGGATCCCCACAGCTCTGGAAGCAGCCAGAGACTTTGTCATCTCTGATGTACCTAAATGCTGGTACGAGAACTTTCTTTTCTAGTTCTTCAGTATCCGTGGCTGCTGAGGACGCAGGGGCTACAGTCCTTATATAGAAGCAGTTGCCAGCGAACATCTCCATAGGGTTTGCTTACCTGGGTGATAGCTACAAAGACTGAGCTGGAAGTAGGACCGATGGCCTGGGGTGGAGTGGGGAGGGAGGGACAGGGAGATTACCATTCCTGGGACTTCTGGTCTTGCCAGCTTGTTGGTAATAGTTGTTCCATAGCTGGGGATTGGGCAGCTAGGTGGTACAGTGGATAGAGTTCTGGTCCTGGAGTCAGGAAAATTCATCTTCCTGAGTTCAAATCTGGCCTCTGACACTTCCTAGCTGTGTGACCCTGGGTAAGTCACTTAATCCTGTTTGCCTCAGTTTCCTCAACTGTAAAATGAGCTGGAGAAGGAAATGACAAATCACTCCAGTGTCTTTGCCAAGAAAGCCCCAAACAACTGAACAACAATAGATATTTGGTATTGGTGAAGAAGGTGGGCCTCTTCTCCACAGGAATCACTCCTCTCAGTGATGGCTTAGGTGGGGAGGTGGCTAGAAGCAGGGCGTAGGGTGCAGGGCTCTTGGATTCAGGGTCTCCTTCGAGGTCTGAGGGGATGTGGTAGCAATGGCTTAAATTGTCTGACACATGCAATCTGCTGACTCACCCTCGGGGTGCCTTGTTGATTCAACTGGGCTGGCTTGCCTGCCCCACATGTGATCGTTGGTTAATACTTGATAATGATGGCCTCCTTGTTCCTGAGGACCTCCTGGAGTTCCCTTCATTTCTACTTTTCTCAAAGGGAATGTCACCATTTCTGCCCCACCCCAACCTCAGACAATTGATTGGGCTTCTTATAAGGCCCATTAGACATTCACCAAGTGCCACTGTCAGAGCTTTCTTTAAATGGCCAGGGCCAGCTGTTGTCATCCCACATGTCTGTCCATTCTTTGGAGAACCCTTATGATTTCCAAGAAGCATTTTGGAATGTGTTTAGATGATGGCTTTTTCAAATCATTAGGATCACCCAGAAAGCCATCACGGCCTCAAATTCAACATATCCAAAAATAGGAATTCAGACCCTTAACAATCCATTGAATAAACCCACAAATTAAAGGTGAGGCCGTATTTCTTGTGAGGTTTTGTAGTTCCTTCCCCACAGCCATTATCATCTCTTCTAGTTTTCTCTGGTTTGAACTACAGCCAGTTGACTCTCCTCCAGGTTCGCTTGGATCAGATCAGAGGAGACTGACTGTCTGGCCTCTCAGAGAATACATCTCTGCACAATTGTGCTGTACCCGAGGCCCAAGATTGTTGGTGCCTCCTGACGTCCTTCAGTGGCGTCCAGTTCAGAGGAGAGAGATTACTGTTAAGCTCTCTGCATAGCCACAGCTGAGCTCACTGAAGTCCACATAACAAATTTCAGAGCAGACTTGAAAGCTTTAAAGTTGATTTTTTTTTCTCTTGCTCAACCCGTCTCTCCCTCCAGGCATGTCTGTCATCTTCATTTAGGGGCTTTTGTTTTGGTTTCTTTTCTGTTTACTAATAGACTTGTGGTTATCCTTCCCCAGTCAAGGCCTCAGAACACTTATATCTGTCAGTCAAAATTTGGTGAACCCCCACTGGTCAAAGGCAGCTAGCACCAGGCCTGGAGTCAGGAAGATTTGAGTTCAAATCCAGGCTCAGACATTTACTAACTGTGTGACCTTGGGCAAATCACTTAACCCCTATTTGCCTTAGTTCCTCATCTGTAAAATAGGGACAAACTGGAGAAGAAAATGGCAAACCACTCTGGTATTTTTGCCAAGAAAACCCCACGGACACCATGAGGGTCATGTACAGTAGGACGTGACCAAATGACTCTTCAACAGCAACAACGTCATTCAGAGCCCAGTCTAAGGTACATGGGAATGTTTCAAAGGAGAGAAAGTGAAATGGTCCATGCATTTTCAAGAACTTTCAATCTAATGGGCTAGACAATATCAGCATTCTTTAAGCTACACAAGTGATAGGAAATATATAATTATTATGTATATGGACCCGCACGTGAGGAGGACAATGTATAGAAACAAATTCATTTGCAAATAGGCCAAACCAACTTCAGATTGGCACAGAATATCTGCCCCTTTCAGCAAAACAAATTCAATTTAACAGACATTCCATAGTATCATTGGACTTGGAGCCAGAAAATACCTTAGTGATCATCTGGTCTAACCTTCTCATTTTTCAGACAAGGCTAAGTGATTAGCCCAAGGCTATGCCCATGGTAACTTAGCAGAGCCAAGATTCAAGCCTACAACCCACAACTCCAAATCTGCTGCTCTTTCCACAAATTCAGAAGCACCTTTTATATGCAAGGTAGAAGGGTACTGATAATGAAAATATTTGTGTCAATCAATCAATCAACAGGCATTTATTAAGTATATGCCAGGTGCCAGGCACTGTAAGAGGCATTGGAGATATAAAGACAAAAGTAAATAGCCCTTGCCCCCAGGGCCCCTTTTCTCAACATTCCAGAGGAGACAGCAGGCAAAAATATATAACTATATTAAAAATACATACAAAGTCAACACAAGGTAATTTCCAAAGGAAGGCACAAGCAGCCGGAGAGATCACAAAATGACTCAAGTATACTTTGGCATTTGTGCTAAGCTTTGAAGGAAAAATGGGGTTCTAAGCAGAGGTGATGAAGGCATACATTTTGGTATATAGGACCACCTGAGCAAAGAAACAGAGATGGAAAATAGAATGCCATAGGTGAGGTAAAGCAAGATGGAAAACTTGCCCATATTGACGAGCGTGTGAAGGGAGATGACATATGGGATGGAGCCAGGTTGTGTTAAATGCCTAACAATGAGGTTCATATTTAACCTTAGAAGCTATAGGGCACCAGAGGAGTTTACTGAGCAGGGCAGTGCTACCATCGGATCTGTGATTTAATAGTATCTCTCTGCCAGCTGTTTGTAGAATGACTCGGAGAGGGCAGTGACTTAAGGCAGTGAGACCAATTAGGAGGTTATTGTGATAGCCCAGATCAGAGGTGATGAAGGCCTGAAACAGGGCAGTGACTATGTGGGCTGAGAGAAGGGAACGTATGCCAGAATGTTATAGCACTAGGACCAATAGGATTTGGCAGCTGATTAGATATAGGGGTTATGTAAAATGAGAAGTTGAGGATAACTCTGAGATTGTGACTCTCTATGACTGGAAGCATGGTGTTGCCTTAAATAAAAAATAAGGAAGTTAATGGGGAAGATGAATTAATTCTGTTTGGGGAATGTTAAGTTTGAAATGCATAAGGGACATCAAGTTTAAAATGTCCAATAGGAAGTTTGTGATGAGGGATTAGAGTTAAGAAGAGATCCCAGGGGTAGATATATCGATCATGAAGCCACTTGCATAGGGATGATGAGTGAACCAATGGGAGCTAATGAGGTCCCTGAAAGAGGGAAATAGAAAGAGAAAATAAGAAGCCAAGGACAGAGCCTGTATAGAGAGGGCTGTTGCTTGTTTTTGTTGTTCCTTCATTCTCCAATGATGTCAAAAGGGTGATGTCTTGGGGGTAGAGCCAAGATGGTGGCTAGAAAGCAGGGACTTGCCTAAAGATCTCTCCCAGGACCCTCCAAACACCTACAAAAATGGCTCTGAACAAATTCTAGAACTGCAGAACCCACAAAATAGCAGAAGGAGGCAGGGCTCCAGCCCAGGACAGCCTGGATGGTCACTGGGTAAGGTCTATTGCACAGAACTGGGAGCAAAGCTGCACCCTGACCAACCAGACCGGGAGCCAGGCAGAACAGGCCCTAGTGCCCTGAATCAGTGAGCTGTGGCAGTTACCAGACTTCTCAACCCACAAACACCAAAGACAACAGAGAAGGTTAGTGGGAAAAACTGTAGGGACAGAGTGAAGGGAGCTTGCAGTTCAGCCACCACCCCGGGAGCAGCTGCGGTAGTGCAGCTACAGAACTACAGCTCCAGTTACTTCCGGCCCAAGGCCCACCTGGTAGGAGGAATTAAGTGGAGGATCAGAGAAGGAGTGCAGAGCCTGCTTAGATCTGAGTCGCAGTTCGGGTTGGCAGTTCTTGGGGGAGGAGGAGTGCTGGTGTGGCAGAGCTTGCTGTGTAGAAATACCTCTGAAGACAACAGAATAGCCCCTCGAGTTTGGGACAAAGTACTCTATACTCTACAAGCAGTCATACCCCGACGAAAAACTCAAGGGTCAAGTAGTTGGCTGGGAACATGACCAGTCAGCAAAAAAGGACGCAGACTCAGACTCAGACTCTGGAATCTTTCTTTGGTGACAAAGAAGACCAAAACATACAGTCAGAAGAAGTCAACAAAGTCAAAGAGCCTACATTAAAAGCCTCCAAGAAGAACATGAACTGCTCTCAGGCCATGGAAGAGCTCAAAAAGGATTTGGAAAAGCAAGTTAGAGAAGTAGAGGAAAAATTGGGAAGAGAAATGAGAGTGATTCAAGAGAACCATGAAAAACAAGTCAATGACTTGCTAAAGGAGACCCAAAAAAATACTGAAGAAAATAACACCTTAAAAAATAGACTAACTCAAATGGCAAAAGAGCTCCAAAAAGCCAATGAGGAGAAGAATGCCTTGAAAGGCAAAATTAGCCAAATGGAAAAGGAGGTCCAAAAGACTTCTGAAGAAAATACTACCTGAAAAATTAGATTGCAGCAAGATTTCTCTTTATGAGAAATCAAGATATTATAAAACAGAACCAAAGGAATGAAAAAAATAGAAGACTGTGAAATATCTCGTTGGAAAAACCACTGACCTGGAAAATAGATCCAGGAGAGATAATTTTAAAATTATTGGACTACTTGAAAGCCATGATCAAAAAAAGAGCCTAGATATCATCTTTCAAGAAATTATCAAGGAGAACTGCCCTGATATTCTAGAGCCAGAGAGTAAAATAGAAATTGAAAGAATCCACTGATCACCTCTTGAAAAAGATCCCGAAAAGAAAACTCCTCGGAATATTGTCACCAAGTTCCAGAGCTCCCAGATCAAGGAGAAAATACTGCAAGCAGCCAGAAAAAAACAATTTGAGTATTGTGGAAACACAATCAGAATAATCCAAGATCTAGCAGCTTCTTCATTAAGGGACTGAAGGGCTTGGAATATGATATTCCAGAGGTCAATGGAGCTAGGATTAAAACCAAGAATCACCTATCCAGCAAAACTGAGTATCATGCTCCAAGGCAAAATATGGATTTTCAACAAAATAGAGGACTTTCAAGCTTTCTCAGTGAAAAGACCAGAGCTGAATAGAAAATTTGACTTTCAAACACAAGAATCAAGAGAAGCATGAAAAGGCCATAGCAAAACTATTGTCAGAAGTCCAGTCAACCTACGATATCTGGGGATCTTCAACAGATTGTAAAGCATCATTCTCAACAAGTGTATTGCCTATTTTTTTGAATTTCTAGTGGGTCTTAATGTCTTGCCTCTATTGAGAAAATGATGAACTCTGAAAAATTGAACTGATATGAAATGGAAATGTTCCAGAATTATAGGATTACTCATATGGAGATGGAATACTACATCATATCCTTGCACTATGCCATATACCATGAAAGGTTAAGAAATTTATTAATAGATAAATATGTTTTAACCAACTGTAACTTAACCCCCCTTGAAAACATTTGGGCTATCAGCATGGCTAGACTTGAAAAACTGAACTGAAAACATTCAATATCCCATGTACATGAAAATATCCTTTCATAATGAAGAATTAAAGAACATATGTCAAAACCTTGTGAACTGAATGCCAAAGCATTAAGTATAGTGCCTGGAACATAGTAGATGCTATATAAATTATTCCCTTCAGCCTTCCCCTTCTCAGTTAATTTGCTGGGTTAATGTTGGGGTTTTTTTCTCTATTGCTGCTCTTCCTTTATATACTCCCTTCTCACCTTTCCTTAGAGGTCTCTCTCTTTTTCTGAGGACAGAGAAGCTCAAAAAAATCTTTATTTATTTATTTTGGCCACTTGCTCAAATACATATTAGCAAGAGAGGCCAGTGGGACCTTGAGAAAATATCTTATTACTCTATCCTTTTTTCCCAAAAGTACTACAAACTGCCACCTCCAGGTCTGGTCCCAACATACTCTATGTGTGTGAGCATGCATTTCTTCTCTCTTTTTAGTGACACTTAGCCCTACTTACCTCCCCTCCATCTAGGTGTCTTCTTTACTTCACTAAAGTTGTTTCTAATGCAAATTAATTGTTTGAGCTAATTATTATTTTGATGAACAATGGTTTGCTTACCTATCTGTAAGCCAAAATTCCTCCATTATATATACATATATGTGTATGTATATATATATATATATATATATATATACATATATATATATATATAATTCCTCATGCTTAATAAATTAAAATATCTGTTTTCAAAGAAAGATCTTTGAGAGTGAGGATTTTTGGTACAATCTTTCAACTTGCATTATTTCCAAAAAAGCTAAAAAGCACCAAGTTTATGAGACTCAGAATAGGTATGAAAGAAGCATGTGTTATTTTTGAAGAGTCTCATCAAAATTTTTATTTAAAAGTATTTTAAAGTAATCTGTTTATTATCTTGAACATTAGAAACATGGACATTTCAATATACAAAGAGCAGACAAGGGAATTGTATTTGAAACTGTGAATCTTACATAAAGTCTCCTTGCTTTTTAAAAACTGTTTATTAAATTGAAAAAGTAATAGTAATAAATAGCAACAATTTAATAGTAATAAAACTTCCCAGCTTGTGAAAAAAAAGGGTGATGTCTTGACTTGGGCATGAATTGGGTTTAAGTGAGGCAGAGCTGTGCAGAGTCGTCAGCCTCACTCTTTTCTCCAGAGTCATCTGAGTCCAGTGGCAAGACATAGGTCTAGGATTGGCTATGGCCCAGGATGCAATGGGAGACCATGGCCTTTTTTAAGCCAAAGTCTTTCCCAGGTCTCTGTCTGAGGCAACACCTGTTCTGTGATTAAAGGCTAGGTAAGAATTGAGGCAAAAGATGGCCTAGTTTGCCTTCATAAAAGAATCTATTTGAGAGGGGAAGACCCTCAGAACAGAAACAATTGCTTTTTATACTCACTCTGAGCCATCAAAACCCAAACAATGAGCAAGTAAGGCTTGGGCTGGGACCTATTATTGGCCAATCAATGAAAGCCAGAGTGATTTGGGTTTAAAGGCAGAGTCAGGTAGCTCCATTTGAATCACAATGAGCTCTAACAAAGCCTAGCTTTCCAGAAGTATATTTCAAGGAATCATAAATGAAAACTACATCAGACAAAAGAGTTGATTGTCCCAGTTTAAAAAAAAAGTGATAGAATAAATAAATAGGGAAGAAAAAAATCTAGCCCCCAAAACCCAAGATACCTTGTGAAGTATAAGCAATCAAAATTTATATTACTTCAGACACAGCACCCATATTTAAGGGTAAGTCATGGATGAAGATATAGCAAAGGAGACTGAGGAGAAAAGATCAGACAGGGGAACAGGAGAATCAAGAGAGAGTGGTATTACAAAAACCCAGAGAGGTTATCCAAGAAGGAATGAATGCATAGAGCATTTTTTTGGGCACTTAATATGTGCAAAGCAGGATGCCAGTGCTGAGGATGCAAACAGAAAAGTAAGACAATTCCTTTTTTCAAGGACTTCATATTCTAATAGCAGAGAAAACACAATGGCATGTTTTAGTTAGAAAAAAACCACAGGCCTTATATTTAGTATCAAAGTAGATGGTAATGCCTCTTCTTTAATGTTATTTGAAATGATAAAACAAAATCCTATTAGTTTCTATCGTTGAGCCATTTGACGTGAGTCTGGAAGCATTGCTATTCCTCTGGCTCTAGGGTCCTGAAGACCATTACAATGTGAGGGAGGAATGGCAGTTACTATAGTGACAGTAGTTTGACGTGCCTGGTACCGGATGGCTCCTGTTTCTTGCTACTTCAGCTGAACTGGCTTGCGGGCTCTGTGGGTAGCACTCTCCAAGTGACAGCTATGAGAATTGGGTCAGAAGGCAGACCAGTGGTCTAGGGATACTGCCACTTCCAAGTCTGTTGTGTCTGTCTGCCTGCCTGTTGGTGGGAATTGGTCAACAGTTGTTGTTGCTGGTGGCATTTGAGAAAAGTGGACCTTTTCACAAGGATTTCTTTCCTCAATAATGGCTGCACTGGAAACAGGCCTGATGGTTTGGGGACATTGTTGGCCCAAGGTTCTTGGGTTCAGGTTGTCAAAGGTTGTGGAGAGGTCAAGAATGATGACTGAAAAAAGACCTTTAGGTTTGGCAATTAAAAGTTCACTGGTAATTTTGAAGAGAGGAGTGTTCATTGAGTAATCAGGTCAGAAATCAGACTACAAGAAATTTAGAAGTAGAAAAATATTAAATTAAAATACATTAAGGTTAAGAAAATTCTCATTCTATAATTGTTCACACACTTTGACTCAATGATCCCATTTCTAAGACCATAAAGATATTAAAAAGAGCAAAAAAGATCCATTTGTACAAAAATATTCATAGCAGCATTATCTGTTGTAGAGAAAAAAAAACAAGACACCTAAGTATTAAATGATTAGGGAAAGTTTAAAGAAATTGTGGTTTGTTTAGCCATGTGAATCTAATGCCATATTATTATACCTTATGTTCCAATGTTATAGTACCATTGTATCAAATGAAGAAAATAAGATTTATATTAAATAATGCAAAGCAGAACAATACAATTACAACTGTGCCATGATTATCATTATTATTCTTAAACCCCGGAACAACTATACAAAAGAAAATTGATTGAAAAGAGGACATGGAAATAAACAGGACATTTTGGTTGCCACCTTCTTAGAGTTAACATACTCAATATTCAGACAAACTGTAGATACTGGAAGTTTGTGTAGTTGAATGCTTGTTTTGATTAATATTTTCTCGTTTTAAAATAAGGGGTTTCTTAGAGGCTTCATTTTTAATCCAATAAAAAATTATTTTAGTTGTGGGTATTAAAGACATTGTTATTTGAATGAGCACTTTTAACTTAATAAGTAATTATAAATTAGCTTTGTTTTTAAAGAATTAAATCTCACTATTTTCTGAAATTGGGCAGGTGTGACTGGCTGATTTTTGGATGACCCAGACATTGATAGAATTTGCAGTTGTTGTTGAGTTGTCTCAGTCATGTCCAACTCTTCATGACTCCATTTTGGGATTTTCTTGGAAAAGATACTGGAGCAGTTTGTCATTTCCTTCTCCAATCTCTGGAATGGAACAGTCCAATTCAAATGGGGTTAGTTTGTAAAGGTTTGCGATCTGGCTACTGACCTCATCCACTCAGCTGAGATGGTTCCCTCCATGGTCACCAGTGACTTCTTAATTGACCAATCTAACAGCCTTTTCTCAGTCCTCTTCCTTCTTGACTTCTGTAATGGTAAACAGGGTGGGATGTTTTTACTGTTTTCTCTTTTGGAATGCTAAGGCAATCAAGTGCCTTTAATGAGTCTTGCCTTTCAAATATAATGGCAAGCAAAGTGGAAATTTTTGCTGTTTTTTGTTTGAGTGCTTCTCAATCAAGTGCCTTTGATGAGTCTTGCCTTTGTTTCAATCAGGAGTCTTTGATTGAATCAAGAGTCTTTGATGACCTGCTTAAGAAACAAGAAAGCCTAGTTCACCTGGGTTTGAGTCACATGGTTGTGATGCCCTTTGGACCTCAGAAGGGTATATATGATCTGAGGTTGGTGTTTTGTTTTGGGGCTCACTCATTGGAAGAATGTTGGTGTGGAGACTCTGGGTAGCCATTAAGGAGCCCCCCGGCTTTGAAAACTCAGATGTTGGTGCTTCTCTCTCTGGTAACTGTGTATGTATTGCTTTGGTCAGATAGCTAGAAGCCTATGTGTTGATTTGTGTTATTTGCTCTGTTTATATTTTCTCTATATGTAATTTCTGTTTGTGTTTTCTCTGAAGTTCAAGGTGCTGACCTTTCCCCCCCGCACTAAGTAAATGATGTATGTATATTTAATTAAAGTGAGATTGTAAACTCCTTAAAGTTGTTTTCCTTAGAAAAGCAGATCAAAGAACCTGTCCTAGCAGCCCTCCTGTGTGCTGGTATTATTGGTCTTATTTAGCCACAGTAGCAGCAAATGGATCCCACACTGTTGATAGCCCTCTCCTCCAGGATTAGGCTTGCCTCTCTGGATTTTCATGACACCACCCTCTTGGTTCTTCTTTTACCAGGCTCAGTGTTCCTTTTCAGTCTCTTTTGCTGGGTCATCAACCCCAATTGCCAGCTTTGTATTTCTTCAAGCTGGAATTCCATGAATGCCAGAAGATGGAAAGAATATGAGATATAGATCTAAGAGTAATAGAAATTTGTTAACAGTTGAACAGAGGTTCCAGATGGTGAAGTGGAAGGAAAAAAACAGAGGAGTAAGACTGGGGAGGGACAGGGCTATTACATAGGAATGAAAATGTGGTAGAAATGATAAGGGGCTTCTATAAAAGGTAACTCAAAACAATCAGGGCCCATGCTACTAAGGAAGGGGATAACCTATTTAAGGCCAGATGTCAGCATTGTTGGAATAATTAAAACATTCAAAAATAGATCATTGTGTAAGTGTTCTAAGTCATTCTCTAAGACTGTATGTTGCAGACCATAAGTTACCTTTATATTGGTAGAGGGAAGTCCCCTACACCAAGAAACTCACAGGTGAAATCCACTACTGGATCTGAGAACTCCTTACCTGACTTCCCACAAACAAAGTAAGAGGGTAAATCAAGTCCAGATTGATTATAATAGATGGTTGAAAATATAGAGAGGAGAATTCTTATAGCGACACTTACTTTGGAAGACTGTGTAGTAGTGGAAAAGTGCTGTAAGAAATGATGAAGATGATAAATAAATAGAAGCATGTAAAGACCTACATGAAATGATGCAGAGTGAAGTAAATGAAGCCAAGAAAACAATATGCGCAATGACTATAATGAAGTAAATAGAACCGCCAAAAAAATCAAATGTAAGTGATGCAAAATTATAAAGCACAAGAAAGGTTCAAAGAAGAGCTATGAAAAATGGTAGAGGATAGACAACCAGCCACCTGGTTGAACTCTCCCAACATTCCCCTTCAAAGAACTGTAAAGTAACACTTCATATCAAATTTTGAAGTAGCAGAGCCAGCAAAAGTTTAAGATTTTTTTCCAACCTAAGACAACTTAGGACATTGACAAGAGAGGTCTGTGACACTGGGATGGAGGTCTGTCCAGAGCACATGCATGTAGCAGAAGCAGCAGCAGCAGCAAGCCTTGGAGGCTGAGCAGCAGCTGCCTCTTTGAGAGCTGTCAGCCCAGAAATGGTAAGGGTGTTAGACAACTGGTCAGAGATTCCAGGGAACCCTATGCTGGCACTGGGTGCAGTGGCACTGATTGGCAACTCTATTGTCCATAAGCAGTTCTAGATCACAGCCCCAGGGTGCAGAGGAGCACTTGTGGTTGGTCACAAGGGAGCTGGACTCCTGGTCTCAGTTCCAAGGTGGAGAGGAGTGGGAATGCTTGTGGCTATAGGAGAACAGGAGACTTGGTCACAGTTCCAAAGTCAGGAGGACCATTAGTACTTGTGGCTATCAGAAAGCAGAGCTGTTTCCTGGTAAAGATCAGAGCATAAACCAGGAGAATAGTAACCACACCTTTCCCAGGAAATATCATCTTGGAAACACCTAAAACTTGCAGATCCTTAGAATTGGTTCTGAAAATAGCAGTATGAAAAAGCCTGAGGCTTGGGATGGTGCTCCCACTCCCCACACTCCTCAGGTGAGCAGAGCTCAACTTAAACATAAAGTTCAAAGTCAAGAAACAGAATAGAAAAATGAGCAAACAACGAAAAAAGACCTTGACAATAAAATTCTACTGTGGTGTCAGAGAAGCCCAAACACAAACTCTGGAATAAACAACATGAAAACAGCTACAACCAAAGCCTCAAAAAAAATACTAATTGGACCCAAGGCCAACAAGAATTTCTAGAAAAGTTAAAGAAAGAGATAACAGTGCAGAAAAAGCAGAAAAATTGAGAAAAGAAATGAGAGTAATTCAAGAAAATTATGAAAAGAAAATTAACAGTTCAGTAAAAAGAGGCACAAAAATATATGGAAGAAAATAACACCTTAAAAAACAGAATCGGCCTAATAGTAAAAAAGGCACAAAAATTCACTGAATAACCAAACTCCTTAAAAAAGACAATAAGCCAAATGGAAAAAAATGAGATACAAAAACTCACTGAAGAAAATAACTCCTTAAAAATTAGAATTGGGCAAGTGGGAGATAATAACTCTGTGAGACATCAAGAAATAATAAAACAAAATCAAAAGAATGAAAAAAATGTGAAATATCTCATTGGAAAAACAATTGATTGAGGAGAAATCATTTAAGTATTTTTGGACTACCTGAAAATCATGATCAAAAAAAGAGCCTAGACATCATTTTAAAGAAATTGTAAAGAAAAACCACCCTGATATTTTAGATCCGGGGGTAAAATATAAAATGAAGAATCCACCAATCACCCCCTGAAAGAGTTCCCAAAATGAAAACTCCCAGGAGCTGGGAATGAAAACTCCCAAATTCTAGAGCTCCCAGGTCAAGGAGAACATATTACAAGCAGCTAGAAAGAAACAATTCAATATCATGGAGCCACAGTCAGGATCACCCAAGATTTAGTAGCTTCCACGTTAAAGGAACAGAGGGCTTTGAATATGATATTCCAGAGGGCAAAGGAACTAGGATTACAGTCAATAAGTCTACCTGTTGGGGTGCTTGGGTGTTTGTGCTTAGACCCCACTTCCAAGATCAATCACATTTCTCCCATTCTGAGGGTGTGTTTGCTATAAAGGAGTTGGCAACATAAGGGTGGGGAACTCATCAAACTAATTGCCTTCTACTTGACCATGATCCTACATTAAGCTCTCTCCAGAGACACAAAGGGCCTTCAATAGTATTATACTTATTCAATGTTATGAACTTCAAAAAAATTCATTCATTTTTCTTTCTATTTTTATGAGTCTCACTGTTAGTTTACCAACTGTGACCTAGGCTTATGCGTGACCTTTCTCTGTTAGAGTTTTTGGTTTTCATACTTTTTCCTATGTAAGCCAGTAGTTTATATCCGGATTCTTTCCAGAATGCCTCCCCTTTCATTGTGGCATAGATACCTTAGGATGGGTTGCTCTATCTCTTCAAGTTTCAAGGTCTGGCTGTTTCTCTGCCCAGAATAAAATCTGTGGGGAGAGAACCGAAGCTTTTTTTCTAGATTGAAAACAAAAGTAGGCTCCAAGTTTATAACATGGGAGTCTCATCCTTTGACCAGAGATCTCTCCCATAAATGAGAAATGGGAAGTAATGTCCTCTGGTACGATTCAGGTAGGCAACTCTAATCTAGATCTTACTAGAGCTTCCATCACCACTTACTTGTCAATTATGGTGCACACCGTGTGGGAAGACCCTGGGCCCTGGGCCAGAAAAGAGAGCTGTAGTACCCCCACACTACAATGACACCATTGGAGAGAAAACCTCAGACTCTATGTAAATAATTAAAAACACTACAGGTACCACAGCTGGCAGCAGACTCAAGTGGTCTCTTCCCTGAACTCATTCTCAGTACATGCTCTACTCTCTGCTATGTATAGGCTGCTTCGATTGGAGATACAAGAGGTCCTTTCCCTCCATCTGCATCCCTTAAATGCTCTGTTAGAAGTACTAGAGCCATGAGCTACTATTCACTTTAACTATTGCTCAGAGCCCCGGCACCAAGGGAGGGTCTCAAGAAATTTCCCCATGTGCTTTAAAGCACCAAGTGGGTGCTTCTTTTGCTTCTGTGCCCAGCAGTGCCTAATTCTCTCTATGATGCTGACAATAGTCATAAATATATCCAACACAGTGATTATGCAAAAGACTCCAGTGTCCTATAAATTATAGAAAAGATTAAAAATACAATTATACTGCATTATCCGTATTGATCACAGCTTGTCTGGCTCGCTGACTCACTTATGGAGTGATCTGTCTGGACAGAACTTTGCAGTTCCTCTGACTATGCCTGAATTGACATGCTGGCACTTAATGAGTATTAATTAAACAATTAACTATCATTAATTAATTTGCCTTTTTAGAGTTTGGAAAGACTTCTTGGGTGGTGAGAGGAGTGATGGAAAGGATAATTTAGATGACCTAAGTCTCTTTAAAAAGCTCTCCAAGAAAGTTTGAGATAATGCCTTCTTCCCCCACCCTCCCCGCCTCCCCAAAAAATCCCCTTTGCCTGTAGAAACATTCAAAACCATTCCTTTGTATTAAAGTTGTTATTCATGATAAAGTGATTTTTCTCCCACTGAAAAATATTGTTAAAAACTAAGGAAGATCCAGAATTTCTTGGGATTCCTTATATTCATCTCTGACGACCTCAACTTATTGAAAGCTACAAGGAGTTCACTTCACAGACGCACAGGCCAACAAGAAATAAAAACCCAATACCTGACACTTTTGGGTGATCAGAACACCTCATCCTTCAATGGAAAGCCACAAAACACATAGTTAAGAAGAACTTCAAAATATCTCTCACAGAATTGTGAGAGGTACACTATTGCCTTCCCAGTGTTTGGACAAGTCACCAAAATGAATGGAAAAATGAAGCGTTAATTTGTCATTTTAGTCGCATCTGGTATTTTGTGACCTCTTGTAGGGTTTTCTTGGCAAAGAGACTGGAATGTTTGCCATTTCCTTCTCCAGCTCATTTGAAAGATGAAGAAACTAAGGAAACAGGTCTAAGTGACTCGCCCAAGGTCACACAGTTAGTAAGTGTCTGAGGCCAGAATCTTCCTGAGACTGAAAGTTGCTGAATGGGCCCCAGATCAAAGCTTCTGTCTTTGGAGTGAGCCAAATCCAGATGTGCATTCCTCCTGCCCCAAGCTTGCTCACCCAAGTGAGCTCTAAAATCTCCTTTGTTCCTTCTCCTTCCATAGTTACACTGAAAGGACTAAATTTCTCTGGCTGCCACCCCACTCAGGGTTGTGTGTAGCCATGCCTCTTCGCTCCCACCCGCCACCCCACACATTTCTAAGCAGATGCAGGTATTCTCAGATTGTCTCCTATTAGCTATGTGTTTTAATGGGTTGCGGAGTCAGAATCCCACAGATAGACCAAGGGGACCATCCCATCTCCTCAGGTGTTTCCTTTTTGCTGGCCTTCAGGTATAAAAACAGCTTTATGTGCTTGGAAGGGTCTGTGGCAGAAAGCTCTTCCCCCTTCAGATTGTGGGGGGCTTGTGAGCATATGGCTTGCCAATCAACTCTGTGTCCACCTCCTGTGTGTGTCTTCCATCCTTTGTCTCATGAGCTCACTTCCTTCCAGGGCCTTGGAAGATCTTGAAAGTCAGCTAGCATCTTCCCAGGCAGCCAAGGAGCAGGCATCAGCTCCTGGAACAGTTGTAGGGGAAAGATAAAGGAGAAAGGGAAAGAGGGAATGAGGGAGAGAGGGAGAGAGGGAGAGAGGGAGAGTGGGAGAGAGGGAGAGAGGGAGAAAGGGAGAGAGGGAATGAGGGAGAGAAGGAGAGAGGGAAAGAGGGAGAGAGGGAGACAGAGAGACAGAGAGAGAGACAGAGAGAGACAGAGACAGAGAGAGAGAGAGACAGAGAGAGAGAGAGAGACAGAGAGACAGAGAGACAGAGAGACAGAGAGAGAGAGAGAGAGAGAGAGAGAGAGAGAGAGAGAGAGAGAGAAAGAGAGAGAGAGAGAGAGAGAGAAACCAAGAGAAAGAGACAGACAGACAGACAGAAAACCAAAAGGAAAAGAACCTACTTGGCACTGGCCAGGCTGATCTCAGTGAAAGTTAGTTAAGAAGCAGAGGTTTTGCAAAGAAACTGTTTGCAAATGTCTCAATCAGGCTCAAATATTCACCTTTCAACTGATGGAAATCATTCTATAATCCTTTACTGCTTAGTTAGCACTCACCTTTCTGGGTGGGAATAAAACTACCTGTTTTATACCTGAATTTTTCTCACTGTTGTACATTTCTTATTTTTCTGTTAAGAAAAGTAGTGGGCTCTTCAACAATTATATTTCTTCTTTTTTCTTTAGCTCATGTCTCTTTTTTAGGGGATAAGATTTTTTTTTAATTTTATTTACTGTATTTTTGACATTTTTAAAATCTCCCTCCCTCCAGCCCATCTCCTGCCCATTGAGAAGGCAAACAACATGATATTAATTATTCATATCATGCAAAAAATATTTCCATATTAGCCATGTGCAGCAACCATATTTCAAGACATTCAAGAGAAAAACGTACTTTGTCAAACCATGAGTCATATATTTTGATTCAGGAATTAGTGGCCACTATGCTCACGCTTAACCTTTCTTTTGTGTTTTTCTCAAATCTTTTTCATATAGGTGTAACAAAGTTCAGTGCTGTCAGGACTGTGGGAGAATAGGTCCACTCATTTATTGTTGATAGAATTGTAAACTTGTGGACTCTTTTTGGATAGAAATCAAGCAGTACACATTAAAAGTTACAAAACATCAAGCCCTTTGCCCCAAGAATGTCTTTGTTGGGAAAACACCATGAAAGTGTTATCAAAAACAACAAAAAAATGGGGGTGGTGAGTATCTTCAAAAAAAAAAGTTATGGTAGTAGTATATTTAATTTTTTTAAAAGAAAATTGGAAGCAAACTAAATATCCAGTAAAAAGGGAGTAACTAAATAAATTGTGGTACATTAAGAAATGGAACAATTTATTATTAATTATTAATAAATTGTGACATGTTAAGGCAAAGAGAGGCAGTGAGAAGGCACAGGGGCAAGAGTGTCCAGCGTGGAATCAAATCCAACATCGGACACTTACTAGCCTTGTTACCCTGGGCAAGTCACTTAGCCCAGTTTGCCTCAGTTTCCTCATCTGTAAAATGAGCTGGAGAAGGAAAGGGCCAACCATTCCAGTATCTTTGCCAAGAAACCCTCAGATGAGGTCACAAAGGGTCAGAACAGCAAGCAACAGCTGGAAGGGGACCTTTGAGATCATTTAGTCCAACTCAAAGACAGTTCAAGTCAACACATATTTATTTTAAAGTATCTCAGGGTATTATGATAGAAAGATGAAAACAAAATGGCCCCCCAAGTAGCTCACCCACTACTAGAAGGATATGATGTGTACAAATAAGGTACTGCAAAATATATGCAAAATAATATAAAGTCCTATCAAAAAGGAGAGTCTGCTAACAAATAACATGATAGAAAAAGGTCCTATGAGGGAGATCTCACCTGAACTGGACTTTGAATAAAGAAGCATAGTGGGGTAGAGGGCTGGAGTCAGGAGGACCTGGGTTTATACTAGCTGTATGACCCAAAGAAGTCACTTAATCTCTCTGGGTCTCAGTTTCCTCATCTCTAAAAATGAATGGGTTGGACTGGGATCATTTCCAAGGTTCCTCCTTTCCAGCTTTAAATATATGATCCTGTGATATTAGGGTACAAAACAGAGTTGAGAAGAGGGAATGATGGAAGCAGGGAAGTTCAGAAGAGGGCGATCAGAGAGACTAGGAAGCTCCATATGGATGGTCTTGCTTTCTCTTTTTTTTTAAGCAAAGACTTGGGCAAGATGCTTTGCCCACCCCTTCCTTTAACAGAGGAGGAAGCCAGGTGCAAAGAGATCCAGTAGCTTACCAAAGAATGAGTAACTAGTCAGGGCACAGCCACCGGCACCAGGCCCCCTGAGAGTGAGCCAAGCAGATCTCTACGCTGCATAGGTCCGTATGTAGAACTGGAAGGGGGCTTAGTCTTTTCCTTGGTTTACAGAGGAAGAAACTGAGGCTCAGAGAGTTTGAGTGACTTGCCCCAAATCATAGAGCCCAGATGGTAGGCAAAGATTTGGAGCCAGGTTCTCTGAATTCAAACTCAATGCCCTTTCCACTGCATCATCCTGTCTCCTACCCATAAAAGATCGTGGACTTCGGGATTTGGCTGTATTTGCCTCTGGAAAATCATGACAAAACTGGCCTGGAGCATGGTTTTGAGTCTACCATTGCTAAGGACAAACAAATCCTTAGTGTATGTTATTGTTGAGTCTGAGGGGAAAACTGGCTTCCTCAAGCTGACTGAGTCCTGTCATGGGTTATTTGAATCTGAGGCCTTGGGAGGCCTTTTAAAAAGTCATTTTGAAAAGGCCTTGTGTTTGGCCCTCATTCAAGCCTGTCCAAACTGAAGCTCCTAATTGGAACAAGAGGTGTAAATTAGGCAGTAAATCAGGGCTGAGTTTGGGTGTTCAAATGGCCTTGTGAGGAGGCCAACGAAGCTCTGTTCCCCCTCATTTAGCAGTTTGTAGTTAGTATAATTTGGTTTTAAATCTCTGAAGAACCCAGTGCTTTTTTTCTTTTCGTTTTTTTTTTTTTTTGGTCATTTTCAGTTCCTTTATCAGACAGTCACAATGCATTTCCTGTAGTTACCTAAGATCAGTTGATACAGACTTTTACTTCCTTCCCAATGGGCCCATGTTTCCTGATTGAAACTACCCAGAATGCTTCAGCTCCACTCCTGCTCTCTGACCTCACCTGGCTGGCAGGTGTAGGACAGCCCAGGAGATGCTGGCTCATCTGGCTTGGGATAAGGTCTGGGCAGAACTGGTGAGTAGACACTTTAGGCTCTTTTGGGAAAATAGCTGAGATGAAATTTTTAAAAATTCAATCTTCCAGAGGTTAATTTTTCTTTAAAACAAAACTAAACATAAATATAACAAATATATACACATTTGTATATATATACAGATGTGTAGCTATAAAACAGAATATATATTATATAAATATATAAGCATATATTATATTTCTATGAAAACATTTATACTTATTAGTGTGTAAATTTAATTTGTAAATCATTTATATTTGTGATATGTTTATATTTGTGTATATATTTCTAGAGCAGCTAGGTGGTACAGTGGAGAGAGTGCCAGGCCGGGAGCCTGGAAGACTCATCTTTGTGCATTCATTTTGGCCTCAGACACTTACTAGCTGTGTGACCCTGGGCAAACTACTTAACCCTGTTTGCCTCAGTTTCCTTATCTGTAATGAGCTGGAGAAGAAAATGGCAAACTACTCCAGTATCTTTGCCAAGAAAACCCCAGATGGGGACACAAAGAGTTGGACATGACTGAAATGACTCAACAACAATAAAGCGTGTAGATAGATAGATAGATTGATTTAAAAGCAAAGACAACAATCCTATAATTGACTGTGTAGAGAAGTCCTGACACTTTAGCAATCTTATTTCTCATCAGAACTAAGAAAAATAGAATTGTTACTTCATCACTCTTATTCTCTGAAAGAGGGAGAGTTTTGAGTCAGAGTAGAAGGTGGAAGAGGTAAATGAAAAAAGGTGGGAGGAATTTAGGCAAAAGAAGGACCTTACCTTCACCATAACTCACATTTGCTTAATTCTTCACAGTTTTACAATGGCACTTTCCCCAAAATTACTGGGGAGGGGGGACAATGGGGAATAAACATTGTAAAAGCACCTACTATGTGCCAGGTGCTTTGCTAAGCACTTTACATATTTTATCTCATTTCATCCTTATAACAACCCTAAGAAGTACATGTTATTATGATCCCCGTTTTATAGTTGAGAAACTGAGATGAACAGAAGTTAAGTGACTTGTTCGGGGTTATGTAGCTAGTGATCCTGATGTGAGGCTGGATTTGAACTCCAGTTGTCCTGATTCTAGGCGATGTGAAGTCATTGAAGGCTTTTGATCCAAGGAATGATTATAATTCAGACCTTTCCGCTTCCTTCTTGCCGCCTCCTCTTCCCTTTTCAGAAGATTCACGTACTAATATTGACATCAAATAAATGACCTATGATGTTGAAACTTCCTATTTGAGGTGTCTCCTTCTGTTAGCCTGAGTTTCTCGAGAGTGGGCATTGTCTTGCTTTCCTATTTGTATCCTTAGTTCCTAGAAGAGTGCTTTGTACGTAGTAAGAAATGCTTCCTCATTCATTCATTCATTCATACAAACTGGCAGAGTCTTGTGAGCCTCGGTGGAAGAGCTTTCCTCTGTTTAGACTTCTCTGGACCGAGGAGCCCAAGCAAGAAAGGGAGAACAAACTTGGCACTAAATTTCTCAGAGCCACAAAATGTGTTAAGTACTTTAATAAGGTTTTAAAAAAAGTGGAAGCAGGAAGGGAGTTAGTCTACAAATAGAATGGCTGGCACAATTTCTAGGCACCTCAATTACACTGCCATATCCTTACCTAACAAAACATGCACCCACATTCCCTCCTCCCTCCATATACACACAAAAGGAGGAGCGATTTGAAACACTCACATTCCCTTTAAAAGACTCCAAGCTGGGGGTAGCTTCTGTACCAGCAAGTACTCAAGCCCCCTTCCTGTGAACGGCAATTGCATTTTGTTTCTGTTGTCCAAGGCATTTTATTCAACCAGTGCTTCTGATTTTATAGACATTTTATGTCTTCCTCCTCCTCCTCCAAAAAAAGTAAGTGTGTGTGTGTGTGTGTGTGTGTGTGTGTGTGCGTGTGCGCACACGTATGCACACACACGTATATATGTGTGGGTATATATGCATATGTGTGAATATATACATATGTGTATATGTGATATGATATCAAATTATATCGTATCAATATATCTGTTTTGGTCAGAAACAGGAGCTTTCCACTGCCACCCCTGTCTGTTTCAAATGCTGAAAGAGCACTAGTTTAAATTCAGATGATCTGGATTCAGATTTTACCTCTGACATTTACTACCTGTGTGACCTTGGCCCCTTAACCTCTCTTGGCCTTAATTTAGGTGATGTAGTAGATAAAGCGCTGGACTTGGAGTCCAGAAGACCTGAGTTTGAATCCTAGCTACCGTGCATTAGTTGTCTCTCCTCTTTCAGCCTTAGCTTCCCCAATTATAAAATGAGAAGGCTGGACTTTGATGGTCTCTAAAATGCATGAAACTCTAAATTGATGATCCTTTGACCCTGTACTTTCTTCTTCCCAGTAATCTTATTGTCCTCAAGTGTGAAATGAATCCATTAGACTAGATGGCCTCTGGGCTCCCTTCTGGCTGTAGTTATAATACTCGACTGGGAAAAATTGGGGATTTTTTGAATCAGTTGGGAAAATAATCTTTACCTAAAATATTTCAATAAGGGTCAGATATCCATGTTTATGATGGAATGGAAGGTTACAGGAATGTTGTAATGAGCTGTGAAGATGATGAAGCATGGAAAGACTTGGATGAGCTAATGCAGAATGACTGATGTAAGCAGAATTGGAAAAAAGATACGCGCAATGAAAACAACATAAAGAGGAAGAATAATCAAATGAAACCAAATTCTGTATAATTAAAATGACAGTGGTTATCCCTGAAGAAGAGTTGAGAAAATGTAGCTGCCATTGGGAGACTATGGGCAAAGAGGGATTCCCGTGCTGTCAGACTCAGTTGACATGTTGGTTGGCTTTTCTTGACCTGCTCTTTGTCTTCTTCCCTTTTCCTTTTTCATCTATACTACAAGGAACAACCCTTTGGATTGAGGAAGGGTAGGGAGAGGTATCTAGGAAATGAACGTGATGCAAAAACAAAAGTTATCAACACAATTAAAATTTTAAAACATAAAGGATTTGGGGACGTGAAAGAAAAGAGAAGGCAAGAGAAGACAAGAGCAGAACAGAACATGGGTTCCCAGAACATCACTTTGTAGTGACATTCAGAAAGTAGTCAGTAGGTGGCAGCATGAACATTTGAGAGACAGAAGCAGGAAAGCTTGGCACAGTTTTTAAGGGATCACTGTGGGATCTGGTGCCAAAGGCAAAACCTTTCCCTTCTGAGTGCCACGTTTCCTATTCCAATTAAACCAGTTAGCAGAATAGCAGTAAATGATTTTAAAGTGCTGTGTAACCTAGCCTTACTAAACGAAGATTACTTAGCCAAAGCGATTAAATCAATAGTTTCTCAAAGAAGGAACTAGATTAGAAGAAGCTATTTGAGGAGCCAGGCTTTTGTTTCCCAGAGTGTGTGATGGACAGGGAGGAGGGGAAGCCAGAGAATAGGGAACTGGGGAAATCTCTGTGTTATGCTGATTTCACTTTCATTCATTAAATTCACCAAGATTTATTAAGCACCTACTGTATGCAAAATTGTGGGTTTTTTTTTATTTTTAGGATAGTGTAATGGAGAGAATGCTAGTTTAGGAGTCAAAAGACTGGGATTGAAATCCTGGCCCTGATTCTCACTCCGTGTGTCAAGTTACAATTTCTCTGGGTCTCAGTTTATCCTCCATAAAAGAAGGAGGTAGGATGGATAGACTAGACAACACATTTAATTTGTCTACTCAGCCACAAAGATTTTTCTAAAAATTATTTTAAGGCAAGCATTCTAGGTGACACAAACATTCGAGGGGATAGAACACTGGTCTTAGAGTTGGGAAGAGATGAGTTCAAATCCTGACTCAGACATTTCCAGTGTGTGACCCTGGGCAAGTCACTTAACCTCTATTTGACACATACTTTTTCCTTCCTCAATTGATCTTGCATTTATTTATCTATGTACTTGTTTCTTGACCACAAGAAACACATTTTTTGTTCTTGGATCCTCAGTGCCTAGCATAGTGTGCCTTGCACATCACGGACATTCTTGTTGAAGTGAACTGGGCAAATAAAACTCTTCGGGCATCACATTTTTCATCTGTGAAATGAAGGGTCTGGAACAGACCTCCTATTCTATGGTGCCACCTAATTACACCAACGAAAAGTAAGCAGTTACTATGGACAAAGCACTATGCTAGGTGCTGAGTGTACAAAGACCAAAAAAATAGCTGCCAACCTCGAGGAGCTTATGTTCCATCTAGCTCTAAGACTGTGTTCTTTATTGGAGAGAGGTAAGTGTTTTTCCCCCTCCTCTCTCCATATACTGCTATTCAGACAACCATGTGAATGTAAGACCCATCATTACATTTTTTCTTTAGCAAATAATACATTTATTTTTTAATCAAATAAAGGTCAGTGTCAAGATCCCAGTGAGGTTTTGGTTTTGAGCAGCTAAAGCCTCAGTCCAGTGACTCATTGTGGCACAGAGATAAGCTTGGTTTCTCAAAGATTTTCAATGGGAAAAAAGAAATTCTGGGAGGTGCTACCAAACGAGAAAAGTTTTGAGTGTGGGATGGTATATCTCTAATCTGAGGACCACAAAAAAGTTAAGTTCACCAACATTTATTAAGCATCTGCTGTAGGTAGAACAGTGGTTTTAGGATAGAGAATGCTGGCTTAGGAGTCAAATCATAAAATCACAAATTATAGAATCATATGATTAAAGACCTTAGAAGTCATACTACTAATAATAATGGTAATAGTTCACATGTGTATGGTGCTTTAAGGTTCACAAAGCTCTCTTATACATGCTATTTCATGAGACTCCTGTGAGTGAGGTGTTCTTATCAACAACCTTTTTTCACGGTTGAGAACACCGAGGCTCAGAGAAATTAAGGGGTTTTCCCACAGTCGCATAAATAGCAAATATCTGAAGCAGAAGGCAAACCAAAGTCTTCCCAACCCTGAGTTCAATATTCTAGGGCAGGGCTGCCCAAAATGCACCCACAGTGCGATTTATGTGGCCCACCTACAAGCATAGAAATTTACATAAGTTCTTTAGTAAAGGAAGCCCAGCCACCACAGAGCTCTCACTAAAATGACATATCAAAATATATTGTCTATTGTTTCAATAAAAACCTAAGATTGGACAGCCCTGTTCTAGGGGCTTGGCCACACTGTCTCTGAGCTTTTAATCAGGAGAGATAACAGAAATTTTAAAAAGGATCTTTCTGATTTTGGAAATTGTGCAATTGAGTTTTTGACGGACAAATGTCTTAATAGCTTGTCTCTTTTGGAACTCTTAGGAACAACCTAGCCATTTTCCTACTTCCTGGCTTAAGTAAAGCTCATAGGTTACAATCTGCCCTGCAGGCATTTGGTTTAGTCTTGAACTCCATCACTTCTAACAGTGACATCATAACTAGAAGAGGGAGGAAGCAAATGAGCGGTGTGCCGGTGACTTAATATTGATATATCAACATGAGAGCCATCTTCCTGACACTTTTGATAGCAGATCCATGCCAACATCCAACATAGGTACCACAGCCCCCCAGGGAAATCTGCCAAGCCCTGTTGTGGGTCATACTGTCCACTAAAACTATTTTTTCAAACTAAACCTTATCTGGTTTCAAATCAATTGCAGAGCTGGAGTTCAAAGAAGACTAACAAACACTAAGTAAATATACTTTGACACCATTCATTTGTAGCTTTCAAATGTCCGCCCTGAAAATATTTCAAATGTACTAGAATTCTTTAATTTATATAACAGATATATGTATAACTTGAATTTTTATAAACTAGATCACATTTTAAATGCAATAGAGTAGCCCATTGTTTAAAGGAAACCTCTGGAAAATTCCTTAATAAAGCAAAGAATCCTATTTAAAAAAAAAGCAAAAAACAAATCTAGACTTGGAATTTTATTGCTGTAGGGAGCTCTCAGTGAGGAACTCCTCCTACTCATCCCTTTTAGTACCTTCCCTGCAATGTGACATCCTCAGAGAGTTGCCTGGGGAAGCTGAGAGGTTAAGTGATTTGGCAGGGGTAACATAGCTAGTGGATAATATAGGTAGGACTTGAACCCAGGTCATTCTGACTCCAATGCCAGTTCTCTATCCATACTGCTTCTCGTAAAAGAATCTTTTATTGAAATGAATATTTATCTTTTAATTTATTATACTTATATGATTTAGTATATTTTACGTCCATATAATATATTATATTTAACTTATATTTATGTTATATTTCTAAATCTATGTTTTGTTTAATGCCTGTCTTCTTTTTTTTCCTGATAAAAGATAGCAGTGAGAAACAGTTAGAATCCAAAGGAGTAGGCCAGTGGCTTTGGAACTATAAATTCAACATTGAGTTATAGAGTCACTGTTGATTAGCTAGCTACCCTCAACCTTAAACACTTCCCCCATGTTTGACACACTCAGTAACTTTTTATTTCCCAGTCTCTGCTGTTTCTGTGCCCTTCATAAAGTTTGTTTATGCAATCGTTTAAAAGCGTAGACTCTCTCAGGCTTCCCAATTGCTATTCCTAAAAGGCTCCTCCACTTCCTGTTGAAAATCCCTAAGCTACACTGGTTTTTGGCTCCTTAAATTTCTTCCCAGCAGGTCTCATAGTCCTCCATCTCCTATAGGAAAAGCTGAAATCTCAATTTGGTCCCATCGGGGGATAAACTTGGCTGCTCTGCTGATTAATGCTTCCTTCTTCCAGCCAGGGCCAAGGCAGTCTGTTTGCTATTATTTGGGAAATTTGTGACCCACCTGTTCGCCCTGCATTTGAGCTGGCACATCCTGTTAGCACATCTCAACTGGGCACTGGGCACCCTGTCAATCAGAGAGAGGAAGCTCTAGCCAGATTGCTGAAACAAGGTTTCCTCTCCAACTTACTTAGGCAGCCGAGCAGGCCAGGCATGCGGACAACCGCAGCCCAGCTCCCAATCTGAACATCCAAGAGATGTGAGACGCAGGTGGCCAGTGGGAGTGGGGCTTTAAGGAGTGAGGGACAGATGAATGTTGTCAGGATGTGAAAAACAGCTGAAGAAGGGACAGCAGAAAGAGGAAAATGAAGATCTATAGGCAAAGGAAGGGGAAAGGGCTAAGGCTAAAGAGAAGTAAAACACGGCAAGATGAAAGGGAAAACAGGAGAAAGGGCACTGGGAAAGGAAGCAGAAGAGAAATGAACCCAGTGAAAGGCAAGAAAGACAAACAAGACCTTGAAAAGAGACAAGGGAAAAGAAGAATGGAAATCTAGGAGACAGAGTGGCTCTGTGGGACAGTGGGAGCTTCTGACCAGCTCTCCATCCGATGGTGGCAATTTGCCATTCATTAAAGTGTTCCATTGAAACCACTTGAGTAAACACACTTGAACAGTTTTTAAAAGTCAGAAACAATAGGGCTTTCAAAATCTTTTTCTAAATAGTAAATCTGGCAAAAAGAAAAAAAAAGTTCTCCATTTTTTTGTATTATTCTAAAAACAAAGAAACTCAACTCCAAATAGCTGCACAGCAAATGAGATAATGTAAGTGGAGTGCTTCTCTTACTCTATATCAATACCACTTCTTATTGGTACCTCAGAAAAACACATTCATGATGCTTAGCAAACCACCACACACACACACACACACACACACACACACACACATACACTTTCAAAACTCCTTAAGCAGGTGAGAGTTAAACACCAGCAAAGAAAAGAGATATTATCAATTTCTTTTTATTAGGAGTATTTACAGAAATCAAAGTGATAGTATTCAACTTCAGAGAAAACTGTGTGTTGGATTGGATTGGAGATTTGAAGATGATAAACAGATCATTTTACAGGTAATTAACCAAATTATAATGTGGACTTTTTATTTTGAGTTGGACTCATGTAACAGCAATGCTACTCGCCGCTTCTGTGGCTGTGTAAGGACAATAACACCAGCACACAGGAGGGCGGCTGGCACAGGTTCTTTGATCTGCTTTTCTAAGGAAAGCAACTTTAAGGGGTTTATAATCTCACTTTAATTAAACATACATATATCATTCACTTAGTTCAGGGGGGAAGTCAGCACCTGAACTTCAGAGAAAACACAAGCAGAAATTATATAAACAGAGCAAAATAACACAAAACAGCAGACAGGGTTTCTAACCATCTGACTATAGCAATATATACAGTTGCCAGAGAGAGAAGCACCAACATCTGGGTTTTCAAAGCTGGGGAGTTCCTTAACAATGGCTACCCAGAGTCTCTCATTCGGTCAAATCACATGACACTCTTCCAGTGAGTGAGCCCCAAGCAAAATGCTAACCTCAGAGTATATATACCCTTTTTCAGGGTCAGAGGGCATCACACCCATGGGACTCAAACCCATGTGATCTGAGCCTTCCTGTGACTTAAGCAGGTCATCAAAGACTCCTGATTCAATCAAAGACTCTTAATTGAAACAAAGGTAAGACTCAAAGGCACTTGATTGCCTTAGTGCTGAGAATCACTCCAAAACAAAAGACAACAAAAAGTCCCATTTTACTGGCCATTACAACTCATGATTTCACTGATGTAGGGCACTCCCAGTAAGGGAACTCTCCCTGAGTCATTTAGGTTATGCCAGATGCTTCATGACCCCATTTGGGGTTTTCTTGGCAAGACACCGGAGTGGTTTGACATTTCCTTCTCCAGCTCATTTCATAGATGAGGAAACTGAGGCAAACAAGGTTAAGTGACTCACCCAAAGTCACACAGTTAGGCAGTGCCTGAGGCCAGATTCAAACTCATGAATATGAGTCTTCCTGATTTCCAAGCCCAGTGCTCTATCCACTACACAACCTAGCCGCTCAAGACACATTACAATGGAACTACCATCTCCTTCATTCTATTGTTTTCTTTGGCTTTTCATCAAGACCTATTAATTCACAGGTGTAGGTGGCCCAGTGGATGAAGGGCTGTAATTGGAGTTGGAAGACTTGAGTTCAAATTCAGATTTAGACACTCACTACTTATGTGACCCGGGACAAGCTGCTGAACCTCTGCTTGCCTCAGTTTCCTCGTCTGTAAAATGGGGATACTAACAGCACCTACCTCCCAGGGTTTGTTGTGAGGATCAAATGAGATGACAACAGGGTGTGACACACAGTGAATGCTGTTACTAGTATTATTATTATTAATTATTATCCTCTGTCTACTCACCCTGATCAGCAATGTAGTATTAGAGAGTCAATGCGACACTGAGAAGTTAAACGATTTGCCCAAAGTCACACACCCAGTAGGTGGCAGAACCATAGGATTTGAACCCAGGTCTGCCTCCCTCCAGCGGCTGGCTCTTTAACCATTATACCACACTGTCTCTCCATTCCATGCTTATTCTTTTCTTAAGATGGACTAAGGCCACATGAGAGTGTAAGCCCCTAGGAAGTGGGATCATTTTATTCGATGATTCTAGACACCTAATAAATGCTCGTTGAATGGTGGATTAGCCTCTTTGGCTGCCAGATCTCCAGAATCATCATCCACATCACAGAATCTCAGAATGTAAGGGCCCTCAGAGGTCATCTCACCTAAGAGGGAGTCTGAGTGGCATTCCTCGTCTGATAGGAATTTCCTCTATGACATCAGTAACAAGCCTTACCCAGCCTCTATCTGGCAGCAGGGCACCTCTGAGGCAGCCCACCCACTTTTGGCCAACTATAATGGCTAGGAAGTATTTTCCTTTAATCAAGCAGAGATCTTCCTCTCTTCGGCATCCATACTTAACTAAATTCTATGAGGTTATTTACAGTATTGTCATCTCATTTTACAGACGAGAATACTGCTTCGCAGACTCACTGGCATTCCTATGGTATGTAGTTAGTAAGTGACAGAACTAGGCCTAGAACCTAGGTTTTCAGTCTTCAGATCTACACAGTCCTCTGCTCTGCAATTTCTTGGGCTCTTCTCCTCACCAAGAGTAATCTCTCTACATGTCAGTTTGACCCTATCCCTTCTTCTAATCTGACAGCTAGGTGGTACAGTGGATAGTGCTGGGTCTGGAGTCAGGAAGACCTGAATTCAAATCTGCCTTAGATAATTACGAGCTGTATGACCCTGGGCAAGTCACTTAACCCTATTTACCTCAGTTTGCTCATCTGTAAAATGAGCTGGAGAAAGAAACAGCAAATCATCCAGTATCTTTGCCAAGAAGATACCAAATGGGGTCAAAAAGAGTTGGACAGTTGTTGTTAGTCCTTCCTTCTCAAAGAAGAACAATGACATCATACTATGATGTCCGGTCTTGTATGTGATTTGGATCTAATAGATCCTCCCCACCATCACCTCCTGCAATCTTTAATCACTCAGTTTCTATCTACTGGTCCTTTCTCTGCTGCCTACAAATATGACCTCATCCTCCTCATTCTGAGAAAGCCTCCTTAGACCCTACTATTCTCTCAAACTATTATCCTAGATCTCTCTTAACTTTTATAGGCAGATTTTTAGGTAAAGTTATCTACATTCATTGTCTCCATTTCCTCTCATTTTATGCACTTCTCACTCTCACTCACCCTACATCTCCAATCAGTTGATGAATATTATCATCTCAATCTCTGTGACCTCTCCTCCATGCTTCCCTATCCCTCCCATCACACAGCCACCACCACTCATCTCTCACCTGGTCTCTTACAGTTGCTTCTTCATTTGGTGTCTGTGCCTAAAGTCTCTCCCCTTTCCAATCCATGCTCTGCCCAGCTGACAAAGTGATCTTCCTAAAGCCCAGGTGTGACGGTCTCATTCCCATACTCGGCAAATTCCTATAGCTCCCAATTGCTTCTCTTTTTAGGGTACTAACCTACCTTTCCAACTTTATTATGTATTACTCCTCTTCCTGTACCATAAAACCCAACCAGACTGACCTTGCTATTCCTGACATATTTTATCACCTGTCTCCATCCTGGAATATACTCCCACATCACTTCCACCCCTTGGAATCCTTCAAGATACTTCTCAAGTGACATCTTGTACATGAAGCCTTTGCTGATTCTGCCCTTCCCCCTCCCCCAGTTTCTAGCTCCCTGAAAAAGGGTTATCCTGTTTGCTTTAGTACTCACCTTCCTCCAGTCTGCCACTGACATTGGTGCTCTCGTATGGACCCTCCCCTGTCCTTCCCTTACGTAGGCATTTCAATGCAGTGGAAGTAATAACGATGTTAGTACAGTTCTAAGCACAGTACCTGACACACAATGAGCATTTTATGAATGCTTATTGATCGATCAATTGATTGATTGATTAACACTTACTTACCTTTTTCCAGGAAAATGTCAGCTTCTCGAGGTGAGGAATTATCTTGTTTTCTCTTTTTATCCCCAGCCCTTTGAGAGGAGGTGTTGTGTTATGAATGGAGAGCCTGGACTAAGAGGTCAGAAGCAGTGATTTCAAGTTCTTCTTCTAATGATAGTGGCAAGTCACTTAACCACTTAAAACTGCATATATGGCACCAGAAGTTCCATAATGATGAAGTCACAAGTTCAACCCCACCCCACGCTCCCCACACACACACACACACACACACATTCCTCAACACTTAACCCTGTGCCTGGCAAATAGTAGGTATCTAACACATGTTTGTTGATTGATTTTTGCCTTTGTATTCCTAATGATTCACACAGTATCTGGCATGTAGTCGGGGTTTGATAAATGCTTGTTGAACAGAATTGTATCAGATTGAACAAGAGCTGTTATTCTTTCTCTGAAAAGGCCACAGAAAGCTAAAAAGATGGGGCAGATTGATTCTGTATGTAGAGCTGGCAAGCCACCTTAATTAGCTTCTTTGTATGTACAAACATTTTCACTCAGCTCTATTTAACGATCAGCAGCCACAGTGAGGCTCTCACTGGAAGATGGGCCAGGAGTAGCAGCCTACTCCCCGGCATCATTATAAAGGAGCCTTAGGTAAGTAGTCTGGGTAGTAAATCCATGTCTTTAACACTGAGATGGCAGTGAAAAAGTTGCTGCTTTTTGGCCGGAGCCAAAGCACGCTGACAGCTTTTACCAGGGCGTGATATCTAAGATGCTCCTTAGCAGCATCAGGCAATTGGCTCTCCCAGCAGGAGCTCAAAGCTGTAGATTTTGTGCAATTAAGGGAGCTTGTCAGTGTGAGTCTGGGAGCAGTCCACAAGTCCCGGACTGAGTTGGCACGTCCTTGGCATTTACAAAGTCCAGATGTCTTTATCTTCTTGGGCACCAAGTTAGATTCTGTCCAGATGGCATGTTGATTGCTTGAGGCTCCCATGATTGAATTACCAAGGCTGTTATACGTTCAGCAGTTTCAAAAACACCTAGCACACTCATATACCAGCCTCTGAAAATGGAGTTGTCGAGTGCCAGAGGCCCTCCCTGAGGATAAGTAACTGCAGAAGTCCTGGAGGGCTCCCGAATCTGGATGCCATCCATTTTCTGCTAAAAGGCCAGAGCTTCCCTCGGGGTCCCCAAGCAAAAAGCAAGGGAATTTCCCCTCCCCAATTCACCCAGCCTATGGAGCTAATCTGGGCAGAGTCGTGCCTGTGGGCATCCCACGCTTAATCAAAGGGATGATCCCAGAGTCTCCTAGAGAGCTGACATTTAATAGCCTTTTGCAGTTTCCTTTTCACAGCAAAAATAATAGCTTACATTTGTTTGGGGCTTAGAGATTCCAAAAGTCTTCAACGGATACTGTCAATTTAGATCTTCACAATAATAACGTAAGCTAAATGGCACAAATACTAGTAATAATAGTTAACATTTAAATAGTCCTTTAAGTGGTGTAGAGTGCTTTGTATAGGTTTAGTTGGAAAAATAAATTGAGATGGAGATGGAAAGATATAGAGACAGAGATAGAAGGAAATAGAGATACAGAGACAGAGACAGAGATAGAGATGATATAGACCTCATTTGATCCTGACAACTTTGTAAAGGAGGTGCTATAATCACCCTTATTTTACAAACAAGAAAACCGAGTCTCAAAAAGGGTAAGTGATATCCTCAGGGTCACACAGCTATTACAGTTCTGAGACAGGGTTCTAACTTGGGTCTTCCTGGGTGTAAGGCCCCAAATATGATGGACTAGGCCAGAATAGAGAATTCTAGACATGATTGCACTGGAAACAGACAAAACTGTTGCCTACAATCACCCAAGCTCAACGTTGACCCATAAAAATGTGAGAACAATGTTTTTAATAGATGTCATCATATTGAATATTCATAACCTCCGATCTGCATGGGATGAAAAGCTCTCAAAAGACAGAACTCTAGCAGAAGAAATCAAAACCATATGGCAAGGGGTACATTCTATTCTCCTCATCCTGTGTGTTCCTGGAGTTGTTCAGAAAATGCTTTCAGTGGACTTGCAAAAGATGCAAAAAGACTGACATCCTAATATTTTTATTCCTCTGCAATAATTAGCCATTTAATTCACGTGTGCAATGGTCTAGAAAGCATTAAACAAAAGAATAATGGTAAGATAGAGACTTATCCCAGAACTGCTTTTATGTGAATTTTTATCAAATATCAACATAGGATAAGGCCTGGATTTGTGGTTTCACTGGTATAGGGAACTCCATGGTGAGGAAGCTTCCTCTACCAGTGCCAATCTAGAGAGCTGTCTAGATCACTAAGAGGTTAAGTGACTCATTCAGGGTTACAAAACCAGTACATGTCAGAGACAAGATTTTAACCTGGGTTGTCTAGCTCTGAGAAAGAGAATAACAGGAATACATTATTATTAGTATTATTGTTTGTTGTTATTGTTGTTGTTAATAAAAGCCCAACCCGTTGTTCACATTAGGGAAAACAACAGCAAAGTAGAGAAAGGCCAGCCAGAGTGAGACATGGCAGAACCTCCGGCTTCCCTGAGACCTCTGCAGTATCTGTGAAAGCCCAATAGGAAACAGGAAATTCTGGCGAATTGAGTTCTGATGATTGCACAGATGAAGTTCCTACAAATCTGAGAAGGAGACAGGTGGGAAGGTTCAGGCTCACCCTACTTTGAAGGATGATGGTCATTAGCTGACATGACACCCAACCTGGAGCTAAATGTTACCAGTTAAAAGCTAAGGCTTCATCCTGCTTCTTTTCCATAGTACATTCAGTCCCAAGTCATACAACATATCTCCAATCAAGGAGGCACTATAATTTAAAAAAAAAAACACTTCATCCCTAAGCCTAGATTAGATGAAATGCCAATATTGTTGTTTTGTTTTGTTTTGTTGGTGGTGGTGGCAGTTCTTCATTTTGAAGAGGACCGATGACAAGGTGATGGCTTGGCTCACGAATGAATTGGATTCAACTGAGGCAGAGTCGCACAAAGCCATGAGCCTTCCTCTCTCTTCCAGGGTTACCAAAGTCCAGTGGCAGGACAAAAGTCAGGACAACTGGCGATGCCCTCCCTGGGATGCAGTGGATGACATTGGTGTCTTAGATGTCTGACTAAGCTCTAAACCCTCCATAACACCTGCTTCAGCTGCCTCCATGGCCATTGGGATGAATTGTTCTCATCCACCCATTCTGCCAGGGGAGTCTTCACGTATTTGGGGTAGACACCCTCCTAACTCATCTACAGGTTTGAGTCCTGTCCATTACCCTCAATTGTTCAAGTGGCCAGGGTGTAGCCACTGGCCATGCTACAGCATATGGTGTCAGGGCTTCCAGAGCCTTTTTTTAGGGCTGCCCATCCACCTTTGGTGTCTACCTGTCACTAAAGTCTCACCTGTGTCTCTGAGAAGCTGTAGCATTAAAATCAAGTAAATTGAGGCAAAAAACCAATCAAGTGACTAGTCCCGAGTCACACAGCTAATAAGCATCTGAGGCTAGATTTGAACTTAGATCTTCCATATTCTAGAACCAGAGGGTAAAATGGAAATTAAAAGAATCCACCGATCGCCTCTTGAAAAAGATCCCAAAAGGACAACTCCTAGGAATATTGTAGCCAGATTCCAGAATTCTCAGATCAAGGAGAAAATATTGCAAGCAGCCAGAAAGAAACAATTCAAGTATTGTGGAAACACAATCAGGATAACACAAGATCTAGCAGCTTCTACATTAAGGGATCAAAGGGCTTGGAATATGATATTCCGGAGGTCAAAGGAGCTAGGATTAAAACCAAGAATCACCTACCCAGCAAAACTGAACATAATGCTTCAGGGCAAAAAATGGACTTTCAATTAACTTAGGTCTTCCTAGCTCCAAGTCCAAAGCTTTATCCCCTGGGCCACCTAGCTGTTTTCTAGAATGGCAGAATAGTAACAGCTAACATGTATAGCTCCTATGTGCCGGGCACTGTGCTAAGGGCTTACAATTATCTCATTTGCTCCTCATGACAACCCTGAGAAGCAGGTGCTATGATCATCATCCCCATTTTACAGATGGAGAAACTAGGCAAACAGAGGTTAAATGACTTTCTCGGGGCCACACAGCTAGTAAGCTTCTGAGACTGGATTTGAACTCAGGCCTTCCTAATTCTAGGCCTGGTACTCTAGAATGGAAAAACATATTGGTTCTAGAGGACCTGGGTTCAAATCCCATTCCTGCTGTTTACTACCTGTATCACCCCGGACAAGTAATTTAACCTCCTTGATTCTCAAACTCCTTATCTATAAAATAAGGGGGTTGGACTAGATAACTTCTAAGGCTCTTTGAGCTCTAGATCTATGGTCCCAGATTAGGAGGAATCAAAGCTGTGTAAAGAATAAAATACGCAATTTTGACATTAATCAAAATTTTCCTACAGAGGCTTGAGAAGTTTAAAAAAACACACAGGAGAGAGAAAAAAGCCCTGAAGGAGGAGGATTTAAATAACTGGGGGTTTCTATACGGTCATAATGATGGAATCCTAATAAATTTGCCCCTAGCCCCAATATTCTAACTTCCTTATAGGCCCCAATGAACAGCAGGTCCACTGCCCCTCCCTAGCCACTCACCCTCCACATACTCAATACCCTAACTTCTTTGTATATGCCTCACTGCTCACTAGAACAACAGGTGTGTCCATGAACTCATAGTTCTCACAGAACAGCAGGAGTGTCCATATGATGGGATCCCAGCCACTGCCTCTAGCTGGCCGCTGCCCTCAGACCCATTCCTATATTTCCCACAGAAACAGCAGATGTGTCCATGCACTCAACCACAACCACATCCATCTAGTTTCAGACAGGACCACAATACTCAACCAATAAGAAAGCAGCACCACCAGATGCCCAAGCAGGATAACAGCCTCAAAACTCTATATCGTTTATACTGCTCATGTTGGTTATCTTAAAGACTTTGACTCAGTTTCACATTTCTGGCTCTTTCACAGAAAGCAAATATATGGAATCAGCCCAAATATAATGAGAATATCAGAGTATTCAATGTCCACATAGAAAACTGTTCTTCATTTAAAATATGACAATATAATAATGTCAAAAATTAACAAAACATCATAGTTTCAAGGGAAACTGTTTAAATACATCATGGTTCTGCCCAGCTTTAAATCCATTATCATTTCTCCTAAAAAGAAATAAATTTGGTTTCCAAATTAAAGGAGTCAAAACAAAACTTCTTACTAACCCCCTGACGTATACAGATGATATCAAGCCATATTGCTCCACTGAAAAACACATTAAAGAGCTCCTTCATTTCATGGAATTTTTTCCAAAGATATCAAAATGTTATTTTGACACATCAAGCATAAAATTATACACCAAGGAAAGATCGGGTCTGAAGGTATCGAACATGAATCCAGAGGTCACATTGAACCAGTTCATGAGATAATGCCTACATGACTCTTCTAGGCAAGCAAAATGGAACATACAGATATCAATAGTATACTGTGGTTGGATGTTAAGAGTGTAATAGAGTGATCAGACCCTCCCTATCTAATGTGGTGAGAGAATATCCCTCTGGAATATGTGTGGAAGTGAGCTGGATGGACTCCCTGTAATAGCAGTTTAGATTTGAAGATCTTTCCCACCCATTAATAGGTCATGCGACCTGCTTACATCACAGGAAGCCTAAGTCACATCTGGTGGGAGGAGCTTGCTGAGAGGAAAAAGAAGTTACATCACAGGAAATGCAGAGAGAGAGAGAGAGAGAGAGAGAGAGAGCGCAGTTATGGCTGCTAATGGCCATCATGATAGTTAGAGCTGAACAGACTGTGACAGCTGTACTGTTAGTTTGTTTTGGGGTCGGAGAGGTTTTGAAATGGCCAGTCTCCATGTTGTGATATTGTGTATTGAACGTTTTACTGCTCTGATAGATTGGGTAAATGGCTTGTGGGATATGGCTCTCTGGTGTCTGAATAAATGGTTTACTTCCTCTACCTTCCATGTGGAGAGTCTCGTATACTTTGAGATACAGAACCACGTAGGCATTTTGACAATTATCATCTACATTGTTATCATTGCCTTACTGATACGCTTCCCTGGCTATTTCCGGGAATGCACATGGCTCGGTCCTGCAGGACTTGCATTTTGGGAGAGACAGAGCAATCCTTATATTATTCTCTTTGTCTCTCAGAGTGGCAGTGGCAAAGGGGCAAAGTTCACTAAGCCAGGAAGAAACTTCTACTCAGTGAACTCTAAAAGGAGAAATAACATTCACTTTTGCTTTCTTCTTCCTGTCTCCGGGACACATGGTATGGGACTCTCTCCCTCTCTCTGGAACTTCAAGTAGTTTCAGTGATTGCTTAAACTTAGTGGTGGGGACATGTGCCACACGAGAGAGCCTGAACCTAGACCTTTGACCTCTGGCTGCTTTTTCTGTTTCTTTCCTTGAACATAAATGAACAAATAGCAAGCCTGAAATGTCATCCAAGAAGGATGTTTCTAAATTCAAGAATGTGAGAAATCAGACCTCCTGTAGCCCTCAATTTTTAGCCCTAGCAATTCAGGCTGACTGACTCCTAAAGCATAAAGAAGGTATCTGCATCAGTGGGAGAAGAACCCACAGAATGCAGCCACAGATAGTTGAAGGCTCCTCTCCCCTCAGGGAACTGTATAGCTTCATAAGTTACTGTAGTAACTTTGGCAAGGAACCCAGAGATAATACTAGAGAAGTGACCTATGACAAAAAAAAGAAAAGAAAAGAAGTAATCCCTGTACACACACAAACAAAAATGCAAAAACACAAAGCAACAGGGTCCAAATCGAAGTGGACTTTGAAATTAAAACAGCAAAGAGCCAAAAGTCAAGTCAGTCAGTCAGTCAACATTTATTAAAGAACCTACTATAGGGCAGCTAGGTGGCACAGTGAGTAGAGTACCAGCCCTGGCCAGCCTCAGATACTTGACACATATACTAGCTGTGTGACCTTGGGCAAGTCACTTAACCCCAATTGTCCTGCCCAAAAAAATAGATAAAGAACCTACTATGTGCCAGGCATTGGACTACATACTGGGGATACAAAAAAAAAGGCAAAAAGACAATTCCTACCCTCAAGGAGCTGAAAATCTAATGGGAGAGACAGGAAAACCAACAAACCAACATGTACAAACTATAAAGCTAGAATTCTAGAATCCGCAGCAAGAAACTGAATGAAATGGAGAAAAAGAGGAAATAAAAAATAGAAAGCCTACTGCCTGAATATATTTTGGGAACAGAAAGGGTGTAAATAAGAACCTTTCACCAAAAGTCCCCCTCCAGTGCTTCATCATGGCATTGGCTCCACCAATGAAATGCAAGGGCAGACAGGTTCTACCAAGTCCAAAAGGCACCAATTACAGACCCAGCGATTGACTGTATCTGTCATCTGGGGACCGGCCTAAGTAAGTTAGTTCAGTGAAGCTCATCACCAGGCTGGCCACAGAGAGCTAAATTTTCCAGCCACAGGAAACTCTCAATGACCGTCTCCTAAATTATAGAGGGGCTGTGATCTCTACCAATAAAGGGGCACCCAGAATGATGAAATCATAGACCCTTAAATTATGGAGGTAACGAAAATAATAACTAAGGGAAATCCAATTACATCCACAAACTTGCTGCTTGCTGTCCAGGATGGAACCTTGGCCCAGAAGCAGAGTGCAAATTATTCCAGCAAAGAAGGGAGGTCACCAAAGCCTCAGAAATAGGAGGAAGAAACCAGAGATGGAGACAAGGGAAGGTTAAAGAATAAAGTGGAGAAGAGATTCAGGCAGAAGTCAGGACAGCTCCAACCCTCCATCCGGCTCCATTTATACACCAAGGGGCTGATGGCTCTTGTGCTAACCCTGAGCAGATAGAGGTTAGTCCCATACAGAGCTAGTCTGTTTTCTGTCTGGTTTTCTTTTCTCTGAAGTGTCCAAAACACCCAGCCTCTATTGGACTTTGGAAGTTCCTTTGGGGATAACATTTTGGAAAGGCCAGGGAAATCCGAATCTCCCTCCCTCCCTGATCTATGTTCTTCCCCCAGCTCTCAGTCCTGGCCCCTGTACCAGAAGGTTGTTGTTGCACTCTGCTTAGGCATGGGATGCTGTCCCACCTCTAGGGTAAATCAGAGGCATCTGAGAAATGGGCTTCTACTCATTCTTTGCCTTTTATCCAAGGACAAGGAAAAAGGGAACAAAGACACGGGAACAGTTAGGATCTCCATCGTGATTGTGATCCTCCCAGCGCCAGCAGCTCGGGTCTCCCTTCCACATCACCTTCCATGTATTTTCTATATAGTTAGATGTGTTTATGTTGTCTCCCTTGATAGAATGCAAACTCCCTGAGGGCAGGAACTGTTTCATTTTTATCTTTGTACCCCACCCACACAGCATGCTGCCCAGCACTCAGTAACTTGTGCTTCATATAGGCTTGTTGAGTGATCAACAAACCAATCAAGGAATATTTGCCAAGGGCCCATGTGCCAAGAACTGTGCTAGGCTCTGGGAATGCAAAGACAAAAGAGAAAAATCCCTGACCTCAAGGGGCTCCTGTTTTATTAGATGAGACAACATCGTTGTTCTGTCATGTCCAATTCTTTGTGACCCCATGGTTTTCTTTGGAGTTTTCTTTTTTTTCTTTTCTTTATTTCTTTTTCTTTTTTTTTGGAGGCAATCAATGTTAAGTGACTTGCCCAGAGTCACTCAGCTAGTAAGTTTCTGAGGCCAGATTTGAATTCAGGTCCTCCTTACTCCAGGGCTGTGCTCTATCCACTGCACCACCTGACTCTTTGGGGTTTTCTTGGCAAAGATACTCGGGTGGTCCACCATTTCCTTCTCTAATGTGTTAAGGCGAACAGGTTGAATGACTTTCCCAGAGTCACTCAGCTAATAAGTGGCTGAAGTCTGATTTGAACTCAGGTCTTCCTGAATCCAGGCCCTGTATTCTATCCACTGAGATATCTATCTGCCCCCTGAGACAACATATACATTTTTAAATACAGAATAAACACAAAATAAAAACAAGGTATTTAGGGAGAGAGAGCACTAATGGGTGGGTGGGAGCTAAAACAGTGTCAGGTAGAAAGTAATGCTTGAGTAGAAATTTGAAGGAAATCAGGAATTCCAACAGGCAGAGGTGGGGAGAAAAAACGTTTCAGGGATGGGGGTGGCCAGTAGAAAAGGTCAGAGATGGGAATCTGAATGCTATGTGTGAGGAACAGAGAGAGGGCCAGTTTTTCTGGACTGCGGAATGCAGGAAGGGTGGAATATACAAAGAGGCTAGAGAGATAGGTTGGGATGAACTTGCAAAAGGGACTTTGAAGGCCCAAAAGGGTAGTTTATATTTTAACCTAGAGGCGATAGAGACCCACTGGAGTTTATTGGGTAGGGGAATGACATCATTAGATCTGTGCTTATAGGAAATAATTTTTGCAGCTGAGTGGAAGATAGATTGAAGTCAGGAGTAACTTGAGGTGAGGACACCATTTAGGAGGACATTGCAATAGTCTGGGTTAGAAGTGCGCTAAGGTGGTGGCCGCATGAATAAAGAGTCAAAGCCAGTGGGAAGATATGTTATAGAGATAGAAACAGAAAGTTCTGGCCTGTGTTTGAATATGTGGGGTGAGGGGGTTATGAGGAACCATAGATAACACTTAGGTTATGAACTTGGAAGACTGGCAGAATGATGATGCCCTTGACAGGAATAGGGAATTTAGGAAGAGGGGAGGGTTTGGAGGGAGAAGGAGAATACCAAGTCCTGTTTCAGACATGCTAAGTTTGAGATGTCTCCAAGATATACAGCTTCAAATGTTCAGTAGGCATTTAGTAATCCAGGACTGAAGCTCAGGAGAGAGACTGGGGCTAGATATATAAATCTGTGAGTCATCTGCATAGAGATCATAATTTAACCCATAGGGACTAATGAGATCATCAAGAGAGGGAGGACAGAGAGAGAAGAGGGCCCAGGACAGAATTTTGGATAGCACCTACAATTTTGTTATTGTCTGTGTTCTTCTTCTATTGTTTCTTCATGACCCCATTTGGAGGTTTTCTTGGCAAAGAGACTGGAGAGGTTTACCATTTCCTTTTCCAGCTCATTTTAGGGTACATGAAATAGATAATGATTGATCATTGAAGACTAAGGAGAGGCCAACCAAGTAAGAAGGGAACCAGGAGGGGAGAGCAGTGCCAAGTAAATCCAGAGTATTCAGGAAAAAGGCTTGGTGGATGAGTGGAGGTGGTAGGGTTCATAGGAAGATTACGATCCAGTCCAGTTTTTCCCAGCCTCCTACCCTTCACTGTGCCAAAACCTCAAGGCATCCTTCTGTACTTCCTCCTCTGTAGCCACACTTCACCTTGCTCCAAGAAGTTATTCTGATGGAACTTCCTCAAATCAATTAAAGTTCTCTACCATATATATATATATATATATATATATATATATATATATATATATATATATATATGGCTTCCCAGCAGCTTTCATTTTCAGGGGCAGGAAGCTCTCAAAATCACCCAAAACACTAAAACTGGTCCACACCAAAATAAATTATTAGCCTGGGAACCAACTTCACTGCCCACCCCCAGCTCTGGACCACAGGTTGTCAACCCTGCCATCCCCCCACAGTCTGATGAAGACTATGGATCCCTTCCCAGACTAACATTTTTAAACAAAATGAATATTTTTAACAAAATAAAATACATAGGATAACCAAGAAAACTAGTTATGGTGATAATAAAGATATATAATTTTTTTCCCAACCAAGCTCATGGACCTGCTGGAATCCATCTGTGGACTCCAGGTTAGAACATCTAGCCAAGGGGATTGCTCAAGTGCATTGGGTCTTCCACCAGGAAGTGCTGTGTTAATCATTCATACTCCCAGTGGGGCTGAACTTTTGGTGGTGGGTGGCTAGGGAGGGGCCCAGGCCCAAAGGGATTTCCTCTTTTTGCTGTAGGAGGGGGAAGGAACTGCCCAAAGGGTGAAAGCTTTGACCCATGTGTTCACTTTTTTCAGAGTGCACTGCTTTGAGCTCCTGGCCTGTTGTGCATTTCGTTGATGGCCACTGCTTGACTCAAGAAGGGGGACAAGCCAACTGGGCTGGAAGGAGTATGGCCTTTGTGATGGCGAGCTTCATGTGCTCTCTGCTTCTGGCCAGCCTGTTGACTCCTCAGTGTGTAAGAGCCACATCTGCAGCCCAGATGTGCACTGAGGTGAGTGCTATTAAGGGAAGTGGGGAGGAGAAGGGAGGGATAAAAGGGAAAGGAACATGAGGGAGGGGAAGGGATAGTCTTTCTCTAGTTGAAATCCAGATGCTCAATTTGGAATCTGGCCTGAGTTCGAGCATCCCACTATTCAATCTCTCTCAATAAAAAGAAAATGAGGAAAATGGCAAGATTTTCCTTCATGGGGAGTAAGTCAGATTATCTCAGAAAACAGAACTGTGGGGGAGAAGGGAATGGGAAGCAGCTTCAATGTCAGGAAAGGAAAAGTGTAGGAATATCCTTTTCTTCAGATAGTTTTGCCCCCCAAAGAATTCTTTTTCAGCCTCCCAGAATGTTAGAACTAGACAAAATCTTCTTTAGAGATCATGCCAACCTTCTCATTTTTATAGATTGGGGAACTGAGGACCAGTGACTAATCCAAGATCAGAGAACCAATGGGTAGCGGAGCTGGCGTTAGAACCCAGGTTTTCTGATACAAAGTTCTGGTCTCTCTCCAGTGAACATGGAAGGCACCGCATAAAGGGGGGAATCATTGAAAGAGTCTCAAGGCAAAGCATCAACAAGTGTGTTGCCACTAGCTTATTCCTCACTCTCATGAAGCAAAAATGAGCAAATGAGTGTTAATGAGTATGGGAAGGTGGGGGTGGAATGGTGAGCTGTTCTTGGTTTTGAGATGTTTACATCTCCAAGGTCCTTTCCAACTCTAAATCCTATGGATTTATATCCCTCTGCACGGTCCCTAATTTTTCCCACAATTCTCTATTTTTCCATCCCAACACAAAGAATAAAAAAAGAGAGGAGCCAACTCGTACCTGACTTCTGTGGACTCAAACTGTATTTTTCAAACTATGAATTGTTTCTAAGGGGGTTCATTGGAGAGCTCAGTCTTGTTCCTTTTTCTCATCAAATACCCACTCTCAGCCATCCTCGGCTCTTCCTGACTGGTGACCTGGCATCATCTGTTTTTCCAGTGCCCAGGGCCTGTCTGACAATTGCTTCTGTGGCGGATGAACCTGCATCTTGGTTGCTGGGCCCCCACAAGACCAAGTGGACTGCCTTGGTGGATTGGGGTTGATGTGAGGTTAATGACTAAGAGTAGATCTATGCTAAAGGATGGCATTTGAGTTAGATGGAAGCTGGGCCAGGAAAATCAGATCAGCAACTGAAAACAGTACAGGAATAGGAAATAGGGATGGTGGGGTTCAGGCGGAGAAGACAGGGTTGGGTAAAAAGAACACGACCTAAAACCGGGAGTTTAATAGCAACAGGTAACCACTGTTCCCACCCCCCCAAAAAAAGATTGAAATAAAAGACAAACACAGGAATAAAGATGGTTTGAGATTAAACAGATGAGGATTATGTTGAGTTTAGGAATAGAAATTATGAATGTGAGAAGGGTGCACCAGGCCAGGATTTCTTCATTCATCATCCATGAACTTGTGTTTTTGTTTTTTAATTTTGATAACTAATTTCAACATAATTGGTTTCCTTTATAATCCTATTATCTTGTTTAATGCATATATTTATATATGTGTATATGTATGTGTATGTGTGTCTCTGTGTGTGTGTTTATACACGTTAAGAGTCCATAGGCCTCACTAGACTGGCAAAGTGTTCTTTGAAACAGAAAAAGTTAAGAGCCTTTGGCCTATTTAGACACTAAGACTTTTTAGCAGCAGCAAGGATGTTTGTTAAGGACAGTGTAGTGTAGTAAGTAGAGGTCTGGTCTTAGAGTTAAGAAAAGCTGCTTCATGTATGTATAGACTTATACATATATACATGTGTATGTGTAAGTATACATATATACACATGTATGTATAGTTGTTCAGTCATTTTCAGTCATGTCTGACTTCCTGTGATCCCATTTGGGGTTTTCTTGGCAAAGATACTGGAGTGGTTTGCTACTTCCTTCTCCAATTCATTTGACAGATGAGGAAACTGAGGCAAACAGGGTTAAGTGACTTGCCCAGGGTCACCCAGCTAGTCTGAGGCTGGATTTGAACTCATGAAAACAAGTGTTCTTGATTCCATGTCTGGCACTCTATCCACTGCAACACCTAGCTGCCTATATAAAGGATAAATTGGAGAAAATCAATAGGGGAAGGCATTAGCATTAAAGTTCGATCAGGAAAGGTAGAAGGTAAGATTTTAGTTAAGACTCAGAACATGACAGGGAAGCTAGGAGGTGGAGATGAGGAGAGAGGTTAAGTCCCTTTGGATAGAACAGGACTGGGGGAGGCTACGTCTGGGTAGGATGATACAGTATGGGGTCCTAGAAACATGTGGATCCCATGAGTGCTTTAGGTATGGGGATTCGGGTCTGGATCCATCAGGGAAGAAAGCTGGGAAGTCAGTGAGATGCACTAGAAGCCCTTTACTAGACAGCCTAAGGCCAGCCCAGCCAATGCACTTACAGACAATTTCAGGAACTTACTACAATGTTTCTTGGTACCAGTCCAAGGAGTAACCAAAGACCTTGAGCTAAGAACAGGTTCAAGTGCTCTGAGGGGCCTAAGAAAGCAGTTCCCATGGCTGGCTCTTCAGGCCTCAGCTTCCCGTTCTCACCCGGTGATGCAGGAGCCAGGCTCCACAGACCAGCATTTGGCTGTGGCTGCATCTGATCCCTTGCCAGTGTTCTCGTTAACTCAACTTAGCAACGATCCAGTGAACAAGTATTAAACACTTACTATGTACAGAGCTCTAGGGAGCTCTCTTATGATTATAAATTACAAAGAAGGTATTGACCCATATCAGGAGAGGGAGTTTCCTCACCTGGAAGTCCCCAATGCCAATGATATCCCAAGTCTAGTCCCTGTCCCTAGCCCTATGTTTAGACCCTCGGGGGTGGGGAACCTGAGGCTCCAAGGCTACATGTGGCCTGCTATGTCCTCAAGAGTGGCCTTTTGACAGAATCCAAATGGATTCATTGAGGACCCAGAGGGCCACATGTAGCCTTGGAGCCTCAGGTTCCCCACCCCTGGAACTTAGAGCATTATTACATTGGACTGGAGGGAGATACAAAGATGAATGGGACCCAATTCCTGCCCTCATGCAGCTTACAGTCTAGCATGAGAATCTACTGTATTCAATTTCATTAAACTCATTTCAACCAGTATTTATTAAGCACCTAGTACATGCCACGCCATGGTGATGCAAAGGTAAAACTAAAACAAATCTTGCCTTCAAGGAGCTCATCTTAATAGCTATAACACAAAGTGGGACATGAGAAATGCAAAAGAGATATAGAACTTCAATCAGAAGTTGTGAGGAACATTGCTCACTGGGAAAATCAAGGCAGGCTTCATGGAAGAAGTAGCATTGGAGCTAGATAGAAAAGGCTGGAGGTTGTTGGAGGAGTAGAAGCATGCATGTATGTATATGTGTATGTATGTATGTATGTATGTATATACACATATGAGCCATATACATCCCCTAGATTTGTCATTGCAGTTGCAACTTCAAGAAAAGAAAGGGTCCTTCTAATAACACTTGGCAAAAGGAAGATGCTTTGTCAAACCATGTAACTTTATTTTTTATTTGGAAACTACATTCATTTTAGTTATAGATAGAAAGGCAGCACAGGAATAGTTGTAGTAGATGCTTTAATAAGTAGAATGTCATAGAAGCTTTAATAACTTCAGAAATGCGAATGCCACTAACTTACAAAAAATAACATTGTGGACATTAATTATATATATATATATATATATATTTTAAAATATTGCTGTTTCTTATTAAAATTTCACATGACCACTACCTAATGCTACATTTTGTAATATTGAATTTTTGAATTTTGTAAAAATTTTCATCAGTTGCTTGCTCAGTGACCAAAGAGATTGCATTTTAGCCTTAAAATCATGCAAAGAGCAAGGTTTTGATGCGTACATGACAGCTTTGATGACCCAACGAGAAAACAGACTAGTGGGGATAGGTCAGGTGACAGAGGTGGACAAACGAGAGGATCCACTACACTAATCCTCAGGTCTGAGAAACTGTCGACATATAGCAACACATAATAGCAGGGTGCTCCAACTTGTTCAAATTAAAATGTATTGCTCAAAATTCACCAAACTCAGTAAACATATGAGAAATTGCAATAGCTAAACTTTCAAATGATTTTAAAAATAAATTTGTGCCATTTACTTTTCTTAAATCTTAAGACTGCACTGAGACTTTTGGGACAATTTATTGAACCCTGTAGCGTTCCAGGGGACTTTTCTGGAATATAAATTGCAGAAGAACTCAGTTGTTGCCTGGCATCAACAGAGAGAGTTTAAAAGCAATGTCTTTCCCAACACCAATGATAAAAAAGAAATAAACAAAGAGAGAGAGAAAGAGGGAGGAAGGAAGGAAGTAAGGAAGGAAGGAAGGAAGGAAGGGAAGGGAAGAGAGGGTGGAAGGAAGGGAGGGCAGAAGGAAGGAAGGGATGGAGGGATAGAGGAAGGAAGGGAGGGAGGGATAGAGGAAGGAAGGAAGGAAGGAATGAGGGCAGAAGGAAGGAAGGGAGGGAGGGCTAGAGGAAGGAAAGAAGGAAGGAAGGAAAAAAGGAAGGAAGAGAGGGAGAGTGGAAGGGAGGGAGGGAGGAAAGAAGGAAGGAGGGAAGGAAGGAAGGGAAGGAGGGAGTAATCATAGGTCTGGACCCCAAAAATCTTAGGGAATAGAATAAGTAAAAGTGTGGGACAGGACATATTTCAATATATCCACGTGGAAGGGAGAAGTATGAGGTAACTACACTGAGACTTATACAACATAGGATCTGCAGAAGGAAGATCAGTTTGAGTTGTAGCTTTACTAATTTGTTAGCTGACTGACCTTGGGCAGACCTAGGCCTCAGTTTTTCCTTTTGTAAAATAAAGGAGGTGACACTAGATGATCTCCAAGGTCTCTTCCCGATCTAAATCCATGAACCTATGATTCAATTATAATTTCCCAATCCCTTCATCAGCTCGAATTTCCAAATTTCTGAAACTTCTAAAGACATTTCATCCACGGAGCTGAAAGGATTCCACTCATTCCATCTTATTACTCAAGCTGAAAAGTCAATCTCTAACGTGATCTTCATTCATTTGTAGACGTACCCCTAGTTTTATCTCCCTGCAGTCTCACCTGTCTGCTCCTAAAGCCCACGAAGGTGTCACTGATGCAACTTTTCCGTCTTCTCTTGGAGCAATGAAAGAAAATGACTGCTTGGGAGCTCCTGGGCATCCTCCCTCCTCCAAAGGCAAGGCGGTATAAGTGAAAGATGTTCCAAGGACTCGGGGCTGGAAGGTACCTTGGGCATCATCTTGTCCGACCCCCTTATTTTACAGGAGAAAAAACTGAGGCCCAAAGAGGGGAAATGATTTTCCCCTTTTCCTATCCCCCTCCACCACCCAGAGGAGGGGGAAAAGGCTGGTTTACTCATCATTTTGCCCTGGCTTAATCAGCCACTTTATCTCTTTCTGATTTCTCTCCTGGCAGTCACACAGTAAGAGAAATTTATAATTGATTACTTATGTATAAATGCTGCTGGGTGGTGCCATAGTGCACAGAGCACCAGGCCTAGAGTCAGGAAGACTCACCTTCCCCAGTTCAAGTCTGGCCTCAGACACTTCCTAGCTGTGTGACCCTGGGCAAGTCACTTAATCCTGTTTGTCTCAGTTTCCTCATCTGTCAAATGACCTAGAGAAGGAAACAGCAAACCCCTCTGGTACCTTTGCCAAAAAAAAAACCCCAAATGGGGCCACAGAGAGTGAGACATGACTGAGAACAACTGAACAAAACTTATATATAAGGTCTGACTCTGACTTCTTTAACAAAGTCACCTCCAGAAGTAGGAAACTCCCTTTACCAGGGCATTTCTGCACCTTTGCAACTTACAGTCTTAGAGAGCAAGGAATCTCAAAGTTTTTGGTCTCAAGACACCCTTACACTCTGAAAAATCACTGGAGATCCCAAAGAAATTTCGTTTATGTGTGTTTTATCTATTACTATTTACTATACTATCTATTGCTATGTTAGAAATTAATACTATTGCTGTATTAATTAATAATTATTGCTATATTAAACATTTTACGTCTTAATGTTACTATGAAAATAGTTTAACCTTCATAGACTCCTTGAAAGGTCGTCAGAAACTCCCTAGGAACCCCAGGAGCACATTTTGAGAACCACTGATCTAGAACACTGACAGGTGAAGGCAGTGTCCCGAGTCACACAGTCAGAGGTGAGGCTTGGATGCAGTTTGACTATGTTGGAGCCCAGACCTGTGTTAGAGGTTGACTCTATTCATTTAGTGCTTTAAATTACAAAGTGCTCTCTGTACTTTACCTTATTTGCTCGAAGTGACCCTATAAGGTAGGGAATGAATGCATCATTACCCCCATTTCACAGAAGAGGCAAAGGAGATTTTAAGCAGTGCCATGGTCCTTCAGAGCTGTGGACCTGTTCAATGAGTTGTAAGACCCAGATTTGAGTCCTGGCTCTGATGTTTCCTATATGTGTGACCTCCTGGACCACTTGCTACCTTCTCTGGCCTTCTCTTGGCCTAGGTAATGTCTAAGGTCCCTTCCAGCTCTGAATGCTTGAACTCCGACTTCAGACTCAGAGCTCTTTTGCCACATTGTCTTTTGGGGAAGGCAGGGGCTCTGGAACTCCCTCCCTAACAGTCATTTTCTTTCACTGCTCCAAGGGAAGATGGTAGAGATGTATCGGTGATGCCTTCACGGGCTCTAGCTGAAGCTGCAGGAAGATAAAACTGGGGAGAGGTGATGGATAGCAAGAGCTTTCAGGGAGAGTGATGGGGGCCCTTAGGTGTGTGAGGGAACTGCCCTCCCGCACCAGCAGAATTACAGGGGGCTAAATGGGAAGGGGCCTGAAGAACGGCAATGAAAATTATGAAATGCCTCTGGGAGACCCCAGGGAAGAAAGATTTTATAGGCCTTTGATGATTTATTTTGTTAGAGAAAAGCAGACTAAATAAAAAGTACCTACTCTACTAAAATCTGAAAGTACCAGGCAACATTCCTGTTTTTTCCTAGTTAGCTTGTATAAGAACCAGGGGAACAATCAAAATGGTGAGAAAAAAATCCCTATAACCCAGAGTCTGTCAATAAACACTTGTTACGCACCTACTATGTGCCAGGCCCTGGGTTAAGCACTGAAAATACAAAGGGGAAAGAGGGTCCTGGAGCTCCCAGTCTGATGGGAGAGACAACATGCAGATAGCCACGTACAAAGAAGTTACCTGCTAGGCTAAGTTGGAAACAGGAAATAGAGACAAGGCACTAGAATAAGTTTTTGAACCAGGTCGGTGAGCCCTTGGCAGGAAAGGGGGTGGTCCTCAAGGGGAGGAGGAGAAAAGAATCTCTGCTTGGGCAGGAAATATAGTGACTGCCACCATCAAGTCAGGAGAGGCCCTGGTTTCAGTCTTGCCTCTGACATTTATCATGTGACCTCAAGGAACCTCCCTGGTCCTCAGTTTCGTTTTCTGTAAAACGAGAATGATACCTCACCAGGCTGTTGGGAGAATCAAATGGGTTAAGAGCTAGAAAGCATTTTATAAATGTCATCAATTACTCACCAGGCACCCACTGTGACAAAGCACTCACGAGATGCGGAGAGAGAGGCTAAATTTTGTTAGTCAAGTCAAGCTGGGAAGCATTTATGCTAGAAATAGAAAAGGAAAGCAAAACTAGTGCCCGCCTTCAAAGAACTCACAGGCTGAGGGCTCCTGTTTTCATTTGGTTGGCAGTTTAGAAGGGGGCTATGATACAAACACATAGAACTACAATATTATGTGATTCGGTTCAATTCAACTCAACAAGCATTTGTTAAAACACTTAGACAAACCAGGTAGAGTGCTAAGCACAGGGGAGGGAGGAGGTGGTTTTTTAGTGGTCCCTAAAATCTCATTGAAGATGGCTGCCAGGGAATACAGAGACAAAAATTCCTGCCCTCAAGGAGTTTCTATTCTACTGGTGGTGAGATACGAGAAGTATGGGGAGGACCAGATCACTAACAGCTTTGGCGTAAGGGAGAGAGATCAGGAAAATCTTCCTCAAGGAGGTAGGGCCTGAGCTGAGCTTTAAGGAATTAAGGTCCCTAAGAGGGCAGTTCAGTGGATAGAGCGCCAGGCCTGAAGTCAGGAAGACTCATCTTCCCGAGTTCAAATCTGGCCTCAGACACTTATTAGCTGTGTGACCCTGGGCAAGTCACTTAACACTATTTGCCTCAGTTTCCTCATCTGTAAAATGAGCTGGAGAAGGAAATGGAAAGCCACTGCAGCATCTTTAGAAGAAGGTAAGGAGTATATTTCAATTAGGGATGGGGCCAAGCCCAAGCTGAGGTACAGAGAGAGTCAGGAACTAGAACGGGGAGTTGGAACAAGAACAAGGAAGCCAGTTTAGCTGGAAGGCAGAGTAGGCAATACATCTAGAAGGGTAAAATGGTGACCAGCATTAAAAATCATACAGAGGAGCTTATATTTTATCCTAGAGGCAATAGAAAACTGTTATACGAGGTCATCCAGGCTAATCCCACTCTAACCACCCTCAGAAATGGTCTAGTTTTAAAAACTTCTTCAAATAACCTTGTGAACTTTCAATTATCCAATAATTGTTAAAAGTTAAGGTCCATTTTCTTCTGCTATGACCTGCCAAGTGAGTAAATGCCACCCTGCCCTCCCCCTGGACCCAAATGAATAAAAGACTTCTCTGTCCAAGCACGGCCAGCTTCACAATCAGGCAGCCACCTTCACAATGAGATTTTGGCTGTTGTTCAGTCATTTTCAGTCATGTCTAAGTGACTCTCACGATCCTACTTGGGGTTTTCTTGGCAAAGATATTAGAATGCTTTGCTATTTCCTTTTCTGACTCATTTTGCAGATGATATAACGGAGGCAAATGGGATTAAATGACTTGCCCAGGGTCACTCAGCTAGTAAGTACCTGAAGTCAGACTTGAACTCGGAAAGATGAGTCTTCCTGACTCAAGGCCTGGTGTTCTATCCACTGTATCACCTAACTGCAATGAGATTTTTAGGGAGAACCAAAAGGCTAAGCTCCTCCCCTTTCTCTTCCCCCTAAAGTAGTAGGAAGCAAGCTAGATTTTGGAGCCAGAGAACCTGGGTTGAAATGCCTGCCCTGCTACTTCATACATTTGTTACCTAGAACAGATCACTTCCTCCTCTCCGGGCCTCAGTTTCCTCAACTTTAAAATGAGAACATTCAACTTTATGATCCGTCTCTGAGATCCTTTCCAAGTCCAATCTCAACAGGTACTTATTAAGGGCATACTGTACCAGGTGTTGTATTAAGCACATCTTAAGATCCTCATTCTTAACATTCTCCCATTAGAGAGCACAGGATTTTCAATAATTCAATTCAGTCAACATTTGTTAAGCATCTACTATGTACCAGTCACTGTTCTAAGCTCTGGGGATACACATTGAGAAGGAAAGACAGAGACAGAGAAAGAGAGGAAAGAAAGAAAGAAAGAAAGAAAGAAAGAAAGAAAGAAAGAAAGAAAGAAAGGGAAGAAAATAAAAGAAAGAAAGTAGGAAGGAAGGAAAGAAAGAAAGGAAGAAAGAAAAGAAAGGAAGGAAGAAGGAAAGGAAGGAAAGAAGGAAGAAAGAAAGGAAGGAAGAAAGAGAGAGAAGAGGAAGGAAGGAAGGAAGGAAAGAAGGAAGGAAGGAAGAAAAGAAAGGAAGGAAGAAGGAAAGGAAGGAAAGAAGGAAGAAAGAAAGGAAGGAAGAAAGAGAGAGAGGAGGAAGGAAGGAAGGAAGGAAAGAAGGAAGGAAGGAAGAAAAGAAAGGAAGGAAGAAGGAAAGGAAGGAAGAAAGAGAGAGAGGAGGAAGGAAGGAAGGAAGGAAAGAAGGAAGGAAGGAAGAAAAGAAAGGAAGGAAGAAGGAAAGGAAGGAAAGAAGGAAGAAAGAAAGGAAGGAAGAAAGAGAGAGAGGAGGAAGGAAGGAAGGAAGGAAGGAAAGAAGGAAGGAAGGAAGAAAAGAAGGAAGGAAGAAGGAAAGGAAGAAAGAAAAGAAAAAAGAAAGGAAGGAAGGAAGAGGGAAGGAAGAAAAAGGAAGGAAGGAAAGAAGAAAAAAGAAAGAGAGAGAAATAAAGGAAAGAAAGAGAGAAAGTAAGAAAGAAAAAAGGGAGGAAGGAAGGAAAGGAGGAAGCTGGGGAGAAAGGAAGGGAGGAAGGAAGGAAGGAGGAAAGGAAGGAAGAAAAAGGAAGGAAGGAAGAAAAAAGAAAGAAAGAAATAGAGATAAAGGAAGGAAGGAAGGAAGGAAGGAAGGAAGGAAGGAAGGAAGGAAGGAAGGAAGGAAGGAAGGAAGGAAGGAAGGAAAAAGAAAAAGAAAGAAAGAGAGAGAGAGAAAGAAAGAAAGAAAAAGAGAAAAGGAAGGAAGGAAGACAGTCTTTGTCTTCAAGGAACTTGCAATCTAATGGGGGGAAGACAGTACCCAGAAGGAAGCTGAAAAGTGGGGAGTCGCCAGAGATTGAAGCAGAGCCTGCTAGTGGAAAGTGTAATTACCTGGAAAGTTCAGCTACCAGCTCTCTACAAGGAAAGCTTTAGGAGGAGTTTACTGCTCCACCTCTAATGGGGGGAGGCCAAGAAGCCTTTGAGGTTCAAAACCTCAGTCAACCAGTATGATGATGAGATTTCGGGTGATCAGTTTATCCTGAAAGGGGCATGATCTCAATGGAAACAGAAGTGTTGATTGAAAGTAGAGTATTAGAAGACCTGGCTCTAGCTCTCACCATGCTGTCTGCAAGCTGTTGGGACCTTCCCTAGCCTCCCTGAGTCTCCGTTCCTTGGTCAGGAATAATCCCTATTCCGTACCCTCTATCCTTATCTTGTTGAGTTATAGGGAGGAGGAAATGAAGCATGTATGTGAAAGCCTTTATAAAACTGGGAAGGGCCATATGACATTATCATTATTCCTTGGCTCGAAGTTTTGTCCTCTGTTCAGATGCAAACACCCCCCGCTGCAATGTAAGCAATACAGTGGACAAAGTGCTGGACCTGGAGTCAGAAGACATGAATTCAAATGTGACCTCAGACACTTAGTAGCTATGTGACTCTGGACAAGTCACTTAAACTGCTTCAGTTTCCTCATGTGTAAAGTGGGGATAATAATCGTCCCAGGGTTGTTATGATGATAAATTGACGTAATGTTTATAAAGCACTTTGCAAATCTTAAATTGCTATTTAAATATTAACTATATTATTTTTTATGATTAATAATAATGATAATAATTTCTTCTTTCCCTCTCCCTCTTCCAATCTTAGTCTGAATAGGCTTATCAGATCCTTTCCTGAGGGGTAATAACATTTCAGAGGCAATTAGCTAGCTCAGGGGATGGAGTACTGTGCCTGGAGTCAGGAAGACCTGAGTTCAAATTTGGCCTCAGACATTTACTAGCTGAGTTACCCTGGGCAAGTCATTAACCTCTGTTTGCCTTAATCCGCTGGTGAAGGAAATGGCGAACCACTCCAGTATCTTTGCCAAGAAAACTCCATGGCCAGTATCGGCAACCTATGGTCCACAGGCTCACAAAGAGTCAGATTTGACCGAATAACAACGACAGTTCTCATCTATATAGTGTTTCAAGGTTTGCAGCCCTGTGCCTACTTTATCTCATCTGATCTCCACCATAATTTTGAGTTAATAAGAGGGATACTGAAAAGGGTACAGAACTAGGCCAAGTGTCAAGAGACTCAAATTGCAGCATTGGCTTTCCTTCTTATTAACTGAATGATGTCAGGCAAGTCACAAATTCCCTGGGCTTCAGTTTCTTCAGTTATACAGTAAGGAGTTCAGGGAAAGCAACCTCTCAGGTGGTGCTTCTCCTTCTCAAAGTCTATGATTCTAAGAGAGAGGAGAGAAAGCAGGAGTTTTGGCACCAGGGAAGAGAGCGTAGAATGGGCACCACTCAGGAAGCTTGGAGGTAGAAATGGGCAGCTGGAGGAACCAGAAAATAAGCTTCATATTTTTGCTTGAGCTAACCTTGCTTTTAGGAAATGGTACCTCTGCGTCTCTCAGTTTATTTCCTTTTTTTAGTTTCCTTCCTTTGTTTTGTTTGTTTTGTAAGGAAGAGGAGGAGTTTGTGCTGCAAAATCAAAGCAATTTGGTCTTCATTGAGTGCCAAAGTATCCTTTACCACCCTCTACTCCCACAGCCAAGACAGACTTGAACAATGAGAAAATGTCCTACTAAACTGTGTTTAATACATCTGGGAGTGGGTGGGAGAAAGGGAGAAAGGCTTTGTGTGCCTCCTTCTGTCAAGGTCAGATTGAGTTAAACTGGAGAATATCTTTCCCTATGGCTGTCTTCCATTCTTTCTCTCCCTTCAATTGATTTTGACCCAGGCCATCTCCAGTCCTGCTGATCTATATCTTGCCACAGGACTCAGATGCCTCTGGAGGAGAAAGTGAGGCTGGTGACTTTGCACAGCCCTCCCTCACTTAAATCCAATTCAGTTGCATGTCATGGCATCGCCTCCCTGATGTCATGGTCCTCTTCCAGAACGGAGAACAAACAAAACCAACCTGGATTTGACCCCTAACTCCACAGGTAGAGTTATCTCTTCCACATCAAGGGGGTTATGGGCATGGTGCCACCACAGTTGCCCCTGGAAAATCCAAGTAAATTCTTTTGGCCCTCCCTCCATACCAGAGAAGAAGTCTGAATTATTATGGCATTAAAAAATAAAATACATTGATACTATACAATATTATACAAATATTTTATGCAGTTTCTAAACCTTTTTCATTTCATTTACTGGCCTTCACATATATGCAGCTTCCACAAAACTCCCAAGAAATCCCTATTTAATTTCTTATGCCAACCTATGATATATCAAAACCACAATGGTGAAAGTCATGATATGGAAGGGATAACTGTATAGAGCTTTAAGGTTTTCAGAGCACTTTACATATATTTTCTCATTGATCCTCATAACAACTTTGTGAAGTAGGTGCTTTATTAACCCCATTTTTCAGATTGGAAAACTGAGGCAGGAAGTGTTTACGTGAATTGCCCAGGGCTATGCAGCTAGTAAGGGTCTGGGGCAGGATTCCAGGTCAAGTCTATCCTGCCTCCAAATGTGGCACTGATTCTATCATGCCACTTAGCTACTTCAAAAAAGTGCCATAGTAAAGCACTTTGGCTGCTCTGACTCTCACATTAAAGGAAGCAGGGATCCCAGACCCAGAGAGCCAGGCAGGATGGGTGCTCAGGTTTCCAGAGGAGTCAGATTTAGGCTGGTGATAGCAGGAGAGAGTGAAAATGTGGGCAGAAACCCAGACACAGAAGCTACTTTTGCCTTTTGGTCAGCTACTGCCAATGCTGCCAGCCTCCACTGTTTATCCCTCTTTAACTCCTTTAAGCAGTCCTGGGGACTTCCTCTTTCTATTCTGGGTGTTTTCTGCTTTCCTCTTGACTTACCCTCTCTGCTCTGGCTTCTTACAAGCGGACCGGAGTAGTCAGGGTGTGACCCTGTCTAGTACTTGGCAGGAAAGGTTCTGGCTGGCCTCACAACGAGCAGGGCTGCCCTGTATCTGTGGCATCCCACCCTCCATTGATCAAGGGAGCCCCTCATTGTCTACCCACCCCCTATGAGAGGCAGCTCAGAACCTCACTCTCTCAAAGTTTCTCCAAGGTGATCTCAGAGCAGGAGCTTTTTGTTTTTTTGACCTAAGGTATCACTCACTCACTGAGTGCTGCGTATGTATTTTCAGTTGTCTTTCCCCATGGGGGTTCATTTGCATTTTTCAATCAGGACTTTATTTTGCTTTTTTTTTTTCCTACTGTGTTCCTAACTCTTTTAGATCCATCTGTCTTTTCTTTCTGCTTGCTTGCGTTGAAATCAAGTTCCAGTTTAGCATCCTTTGAATTTCACTCAAGGGCTGTTCTCTCCCTTTACCCATGTATCACCAGCACTTTCCACCTTTATTACCACTTATAATGTTAAACCAGTAGCTAGGTGGCACAGTGGATAGAACACCTGGCCTGAAGTCAGTAAGACCTGAGTTCGAATCTGCCCTCAGACACTTACTAGCTGTGTGACCCTGGGCATGTCACCTAACCCTGTTTGCCTCGGTTTTCTCATCTGGAAAAATGAGCCGGAGAAGTAAATGGCAAACCACTGCAGAATCTTTGCCAAGCAAACCCCAGAAAGGAGTTATGAAGAGTTGGACATGACTGAAAATGACTGAAGAGCCACATTTATTATTTGCTCTATGCAAAGTACTGGGAGAGAGTTTTGTTTTGTTTGAGGGAGAGGGAACCTGTGGTTTCAGTGGATAGAGCACTGGACCTGGAGTCAGGAAGACCTGAGTTCTAATTCTACCTCAGATACTAGCTGAGTGACCCTCCAAACTTAACCGGATTACCTCAGTTTCCTAAACTGTCAAATGAGGATGATTATAATATCACCTCCCTCCCAAGATTGTTGTGAGCATCAGATGAGATAATATTTGTAAAATCGCTTAGCACGGAACTGGCACATAATCAATCCTTGTTTCCTTCCTTCCCCTCAAAAAGGAAACTCCCACTGATACAGATTGATAGCTGTTCAGCAACTTACAGTCTTAGAGACTCTCAGGGCTCAGGAACTGAGAAGTTAAGTAACTTGTCCAGGATCATACATAGTATGTCAGAGGCAGGATTTGAACCCAGATCTTTTGGACTATAAGGTCAGCTTTGTAAGCACCACTGTAGGCTGCCTCTTCCTCAGAGACATACAATGCTTAAATACACCTATCTTGCCTGAACTCACAGTCTAGTCAGGGGTAGTTAAATGATCAGATAGAGAAGCAGTGTGACACAGTAGGTAGAGGGCAGAAGAAGGGAAACCTCAAATTCCGCCTCCAATTCATACTATGTGTGTGATCACGGATATGTCAACTAATTTTTCTGTGCCTCAGTTTCCTCATCTGTAGAATGGAGATTATACCTGCAGTACCATATCTACCTCATGGGTTGTTGTGAGAAGAGAATGAGATAAAGTATGTGAAGTGTTTTGCAAACCTTAAAGTGCCGTGTAAATGTGTCATCATCACAGCACCTGTTTACAGCTGTAATATGAGATGGCATAGGGCAAGTCTATAAAAGCAGTGCTGTTGAGTATCTGAAAGGAGGACTCACTAGGAGGAAGAGCGGAAGCTTCCTGGAGGATGTGGTGTTTGAAATGGGCCAGAAATGATGATTTCAGCAGTAAGTGTCTGAGGCCAGATTCGAACTCAGGAAGAGGAGTCTTCCTGACTCTAGGTTCCTCCAGCACCGCATGAATGATCCTAAGAGTCTATCTTACTAGTTGCGTGACCCTGGGCAAGTCACTTCACCCTGCTTGCTGTTTTCTTCATCTGCCAAATGAGCTGGAGAAGGAAATGGCAAACTACTCCAGTACCTTTGTCAAGAAAAACCCAAGTGGGGTCACTAAGAGTCAGACACAATTGAAAAATGACCCCAAAACAACGAAAGATTCTGTAGTAAATCCACTTTGGGACAGGATGAGTTTGAAAAATGAGGGGGTAATAAAATGACATAAAATGTAAACTGAAGTTTCTTGTGATTTCCTTTTGAAAATATTATTGATATCTTCTGTTTCTTTGCCACCTTCATTTTCTAACGTATCCTATCCAGAGAGCCATCCTTTATAACAAATAAAAAGAAAAGGGAGAAAAAAGCTATTCAGCAAAACTAATACCTCAATGCAGTCCAATAGAAGAGAATGTGTCATTTCGCATCCAGAGTTCTCCGCTCACATCTCTTCTTTGGGTCATTATAATTGCATTACAATCTTCAGTTTCCATTTTTAAATTGAACAGCTGTTGTTTTTCTTTCCATCCACTTGGTTGTTTTCCTGGTTCTGCTTACTTCACTTTACATCAGTTCATTTAAGTCTTCTCTTGTCTCTTTGTAGTCTTCGTTACATTGTTTCTCATAAGGCAGCTATCTCATAATGCCACTATCACGCTCATGTGCCACAATTTGTTTAGTTATTCCTTCCCTAATGAGTGGAGGTGAACTTTGTTTCTGGTTCTTTGCTTTACTAAAAATGGTGCTTTTATAAATGTTTTGGCATATTTTGGACCTTTGTTTCTGACTTTGATTTCTTTGGGATATGCCCAGCACTGAGATCTCTGAGGCAAAGGGGATGGACATTTTAGTGACTTTCTTTGAATAATTCCAAATTATTTCCCTGAATGCTATTACTAATCCATAGCCCCACCAAAGTTGTGTTAGCACTCCTGTCATTCTATAACCCCTCCCGAATCACTTATTCCCATAATACCCGTGGGTGAGCTAAGGAAAGACTTTTAAAAAGCAATTTGGGGAAGCTTATGCAAATGGCATAGAGCAGATGAAGAGAGAAAGGTGGAAGCTGCTTTAGAGACTAGGGAATAATTTGAGTATGGTTCAAGAGTAGGCAGAAGGGATGAGATCAAGGGCACAGATGAATTCATCTTGGCAAGGAGTAGGGCTGCCTCATCGTAAGACAAGAGGGAAGGAAGAGAGAATGGGTAAAGATACTCACAAGTTTTAAGTTACAGAGCAGGAGAGTTGAGGAAGCTTACTTCAAAGGACCTCAGTCTTCTAAGTGAAATCGGAGGCTAGATCATCGGATATGTGCGTAAGGGGTGAGGGATGTTATATGTTTTGGAAGACAGGAAAAGGTTTGAAACAGCTCCTGTGGAAAACAACATGGAGAATCGATGAGAGTTGAAAAGAAGGATTGTCCTGCAACTGTGAAGGTCTAGATGAAGTTACGCTCCATAAATTTATAGCAGGTGAAATCATCATGATTTCATAGCTCTCTCCAAGGATTCTGGGCAGCCAGGGAACAGGAACACAGCAATCTGGTAGTGGAGGTCACTCAGAGTTGAACATTAGCAGTCCAGTAACATGCAAGGCCAGGGGATTAAGGCTTACCGTGGGAGTAAGGGGTAGAGTGGTTGTTGAATGTGAAGAATTTGGAATATTGTAGACCTAACTCATTTTCTTGAAGATGATAATACCCTGATCGCAGGATAATATTACAAGTCATCAAAAAACAAAAACAGCTGTTCATAAGTACACAAACTTTGTTCTATCAACATATCAAACTTGGAGCCCACAGGTAGCACAAGCACCCCAAAACCATGCTGTCCAAAACCTGTAACCCAGCCTCCTCTTCTCTCCTAGTGCTCCAGTGGGTTGGCCTCCAACACCTGGCAATTCTCAACAGGACCACACACTCTTGTCTCTTAGCCCCCAGGTGGCATGGGGTATAGATTTCCCTTGAATATTCAAAGCAAAAGGGCTATTATCTATGTAAATGTGGATTGTTGTTCTTATGACATATATTTGTGAAGGTGCAGAGTCTGACAGTTAACAAGCATTTATTAAACATCTACTATGGGCCTTGTACTATGCTAATCACTAGAGATAAAAGAAAGGTAAAAAATTGTCCCTGCCCTCAAGAAGCTCAAGTTATAATGGAACAAAAGCTATATAAATAATTTCAAGGGTGAGAAACCTGCAGCCTGGAGGCCTTCTAGGTCCTTGGGTTTGGTCTTTTGACTGAGTCCAAGTTTTACAGAACAAATCCTTTTCTTAAGGGGATTTGTTCTGTGAAGTTTGGATTCTGAACTAGGTACATATAAAAATACAGAATAGGGGGAAAGTAATCTGAAAGGAGAGTGGGTCAGAAACAGCAGAGAATCAGTCTTCAGGCTTCTAAAGAAATAATGGGTAAAAAAATAAAAAAATATACAAATATATAAAATATATATATATATAAAATGTATAAATATATAAAAATTTAGTTCAAAGTTCCAATAATTATTGCACACTAAGCTCTACCTAATATTTTTATAATTCTATTTTAAAATGTCTTTTCATATTGATTAGCTTAAGCCCCCACTTACTCATTTTGTTAGTTACAGAGCCATGAATTTGTGAAACAACTATGTAGGAAACCATGGAAACATGCAAAACTACGTAAACCACAGGACTTGAGTTAGCTACTTCAAGTTCTACATATTTTGTGGGTCAGAATCCTTTCCAAACCACAACTCACAAGCCCCCATCAAAGTATTTTGCTTTTAACTAATCAGCCAGATGACATATTCAGTTCATCACAAAGGCATTTTATAAAAGAGCGATATAAATAATAATAGAGTATTCTTGTTTCCCAATCTCAATCTCAATCTTCAACAAATACATAAACACCCCTTGTAAACTGCATACCTTTACAGAGATTGTGTGGAGGATATTCACAAAAAGGGATTACATAGGTGTCCATATATGAAGGGATGTACATGTGAATGTCTAACCACAGCATACGCATGGAAGGGCAACTCCTATCACTGATACAAAGCTGGAATGTCTTCTGCTGCTCTCTGCCAGGCCTGCTCCCCTCTCATGCTTCCTCTGGCTGATCATCCACTCAGGCTATCTTCAGGGTCACTTAACGTTCTACACATTTACTCTGGGTGCTGTGACTATAGCTCTTTTGAAAATAACAGAAATAGTAACAGTTGGATTTATATGGTGCTTTTAAGATTCGCAAAGGGCTTTACAAATAGTTTTTCGTTTGATACTCGTGGCACAAAACAGGAACTTAACGAGTGATTGGTCTCCCTTCTGGGGTGAGCCTGGCCAGCCTCCCCTGTAGCCTGTGATACAACAAGACTGGGATAGCTCATTATTCTCATTTTGCAAACGAAGAAACTGAGACAAACAAAGGATAAATGACTCGCCCAGGGTCACATAGCCAGTCAGTCTGAGGCAAGATTTGACCTCAGGTCTTCCTGACTCCAAGCCCAGCAGTGTTACACACTCTACCACCTAGGTGCCTCAGCCTAGCCACCTCTAATATCCATTAGAGAATTTGTGGTTATGAACCTCCCAAATGTTATAGTTTGCTTTCCTGCTTCAGTGACAACGGGAGAACGGCCATCATTTAATGAGGTATCTTTTCGATATTTCAGAATTTGTAGTGGCTAAGGGTAATCATTATGAACATCACTTATGATTATTAATTACGATTAATTTATTATGATTGTCCAGTATTGGAAATATAGACTCATTAGTTTTTGTTTATAAAATTCCTTAGAGCTGACAAGGCAATTCTTTCTCTGAGGTTGACAGAACAAGTATTGTTACTGTCAGATGAGGACACTGAGGCTGAGGTAGGTTAAGGGTCATGTCCATCCAGAACCATGTAGGCAGTAACTATGAGAGGCTCAAGTCCAGATCTATTGACTAGAAGTGCAGTATTTGTTCCCCTCCATCAGCTCAAATGGGCACTGATCTTGGGGTGCATTGATCTGTGCTTTGGGTATTCCCATCCTTAGTCCGTCTGGGGGACCCCAGTTGGGGTAGTGGCCTGCAAACTGGATTTGGAGTCAGAAGAGGTGGGTTCTGATACTGGCTATCCCTCTTACTCCCTGTGTGACTGTGGGCAAGTTATTTTTATAACGAGAAAGGTTGGGTGACTTCTACGATGCTATGTGGACCTTGGCAGTTCACTTAACTCCCCTGGGCCATTTCCTCACCTATAAAAAGATGGTTTTAGACTAGATGGTCTTAGGTCCTGTCCAATTGTAGATCTAGGATACCATATATGACCTTGTGGTTTGTCTTTTTGTCCTTTTAAAAAATGAGCGCAGGGGAAATAAAACCTGCTAAATTGTACCATTTGCAGTTAATTGGATTTTATTTCATACAGTTGCAGAATTCAGTGTATTTCCTGTTACTCTCCATTGCCCTAAACTCTAATTTCCTTGAGAAACTGAGTCTGACCTGCCTTCTTCATGGGCTGGATATGGAGGGGGCTTCTCTTCCTTTGGCTACTCGGCCATAGTCTCAAAAGTGTGCCCAGGCCTCTCGTTGAGCCCCATTAGAGAGCTAGGCATTTCTTCCAGGCTTCTCTCTCTGTATCCCAGTGAGGGAAAGAACTTAGTGTGGGTCAGGTGAGGATTAGGTCTGGATTTATTTAGACCCTGGAGCCCTCACAAACACAAGAGGAGAAGGGAGTTGTTGCTGCCTTAAAGCCTCCTGCTGCCAGGTCATAATGGAGCCAGACAAATTCTGCTGTATCTTTTCTTGCTCCTGTGTGCCCCAGCAGGAACAGCAGAGTGAGGGCCCAGGAGCACCCCTGGTGGGTGAGGGAGAAGAGAACCAGGGCAGCCCAGCTGTGGCAGCAGCTGTGTATCAATAGCTATGAGGCTCGTGCTGCATACAGGGGCTGGCACCTGGGAGCTGCTGCCCACGTGGGTTGCCCCACAGCAGTCAGTCAGCCAAATCAGAGTTTGAAATGCAAAGTGTGCATTTCAAAAACATGCTGAGAATTCATAGAGGTCCCTAAGGACTGAGGTCTACGTAAGATGATGAATGAATTACAAATAGATATAAATATACAATTTTCATTAGTGACAGTTATAATGCTTCCATCTCATCCATGTGATTAAGAGGGAAATCTGACTTCCTTTCTATGACTTACTCATACTTCCCTTGGTACAGGTGCCCAGATCAGCAGTAATCTCTATGAGTGAGCAGTAGTATGAGGCAATTAGCATGGCAGGCCTGGTCTCCTCAGTAAAGGTCATGCATTGGAGGCATGGGTAATCTCAAGATTCTCATGAGGGAAATGCTGATCTTGAGCCCAGGGGAACAGGAAGCTGGAGCAGGTCATTATCTGGCCCAGGCAGGCTCGATGGGGGATGGAGTGTGGTGACTCAGAGCTGCTTTCTTGCCTCTTGCCTCTACAGGCAGCAACTCACGTCATAGTAAGGAGGAGGGGGAAATAAAGGGAATGGGGGGAGGGGAGAAAGAATAGAAGGGGAAGGGAAAGATGGGGAGAACAGGAGGGAAAGGGAGGGGATGAAGTTAGAGCTAAAAGGATAGGAGAAAAAGGGAAGATTGAGGGAAAGGAGAGTGGGAGAAGGAAGAGGAGAGAGAGGAAAAGGGAAGCACTGTTACTTGCTGTATTATGGGTTTCTGTGCCGGTATTGATATTGGGGCTAATATGAGAAGGACGGACTTTGCATCACTAAAAGGCTGGTGTCTAGTTGATAAATATTCATATTTTGTTTTTGCGTTTAAACACAACTAGTCTGCTGGCCTTGCTATGAGACCCTTAGGGAGGATAAGTCCATAGGGAAAAGTTTGTCTGCTGGCCTAGAAATCCTGTGTAATCAACCTAAGTACTGGGGAGTGGGGAGGGGGTGGTGGGCAGCTGAGAGGGGGAAAGGGGGAGAAGAGAAGGGGCGGTCAGTGAGGCCTTCCCCGACAGTGACACATTGAACTAGCCTCATTTGAACACCCACTATTCTTCAGAATCTGACTCAACAAGCATTTATCACATTCCAGTTCTGTGCAGGACGCTGTGCTAGCAATTGGTTCCAAAAATGAAAAAGAAACCCATCCCTGACACCATTTCCTGAAAACAGTTGTTGTTTGAGCTTTGGTCCATATTCCTCAATTATCCTCAGTTACCAGGCACAGAGATTTAGAACTGAAAGGCCCTCTGAGGTTATCTAGTCACTCATTTTACATATAAGAAAATGAAAGTGGGGCAGCTAAGTGGTGCAGTGAGTAGAGCACCAGCCCTGGAGTCAGGAGGACCTGAGTTCAAATCTGGCCTCAGTCACTTGACATATTTACTAGCTGTGTGACCTTGGACAAGTCACTTAACCCCAATTGCCCTGCCTTCCCCCTTGCAAAAAAAAAGAAAAAAGAAAACGAGGCAAAACGGGCCCATGAGGTAAGAAGAGGGATCAAAGGCTTGCCCAGAATTTTAATTAGCAAGACAAGATTTAAATCCAGACCCTCTGACTCCAGGTGCAGCTCTCCGCTATCCCTGAAGCAGAAGTGGCACGAAGGATAGATGCTGGGCCTAGAGTCAGGAAAACCTGAGTTTGAATCCAGCCTCAGAGGCTTGTCAGCTGTATGACCTGGACAAGTGATTTAACTTCTGTCTGCCTCAGTTTCCTCAACTGTAAAATTAAGATGATAATCATAGCACCTACTTCTTAGGGTGGTTTGAGGATCACATGAGATACTTGTGAGATTCTTAGCACAGTGCCTGGTATAAAACAGGAGCTTAATAAATGCTTGTTCTCCCCCCTAACCCCCAGCCCCCAGCCCTCTCCCTGGAGCAGCTGGCCTCCCTTCTGGGCTAAGCTTGTCCAGGCTCCGCTGTAGCCTGTATCTTGGGTTGCCTTCTCTGAATCCTTTGCATCATCTGCTTGCCTCTTATCTGAAAAGGGATGCCTTGGACCAGGGTTGCCTGTCTTATGCACTCTTTCTCTGCCTCATCTCCCTGCAGGTGAACTGCCCCACTTGTGTGCAGCCTTGTGATCCCACATTTGCACAGATCCCCTGCTCTGCTGGTCAGTAACTGCCCGCTCAGGGCTTAGTTTTGCCACACTGCGGTCCTGGCTCTGGTCGAAGGGATGGACCATCCCCTCCAAGCCTCCAAAGCATAGGGCAGGCTAGAACAGGTGTTCCACTAAGGTTAACGTTCATCGGGTCTCGCTGAATGGACTGAAGACAGTCTTGGGTAAAGTTAATCAGATTAGTACGAAGCCTCTGAACCGAAAACATTTCTCCTGGGCTTCAATCTCTCTTAAATTGGGGGGGGAGGGGTTCCGGATTTTGTGATTTTAGCTCCTATGTGGGAGACTCCTTCACCAATACACAATAGCAATTATTATGCAATTATGCCCCTACCTGGGGGCATTGGGAGGTTAATGACTTTGTCTAGAATCATATAGTCAGGATGTGTCAGAATGTGGAACTTGAACTCAAGTCTTCCTGACTTCTTTGTTGTCTCACTCTGTCTCACTCTTCATGACTCTATTTGGGGTTTTCTTGGCAAAGCTACAAGGGTGGTTTGGCATTTCCTTCTCCAGGTCATTTGGCAGATGAGGAAACTGAGGCAAACAGCGTGAAGTGACTTGCCCAGGGTCACACAGCTAGTAAGTGTCTGAGGCTGGATTTGAACTCAGAAAAATGAGTCTTCCTCACTCAAAGCCCACCACTCTAAATCCACTTTGCCACCTAGCTGTCCAGGAGCCAGATTGTAAAGCATTTTAAATACCAACATTGTTCAAATGGTTTTATTTATTATGTTATTTGTTTTGTATTAATTTGTATTTTATAGAGGTATTGGGAGCCACTAAAGATGTTTTTAGTGGGAGTGTGAAGTGGGTAGGTCTATGCTTTGGGAATAGCTGTTTGGCAGCTATGTGGAGGAGAGATTGGAGAAGGGAGAGATTGGATTACAAAGGAGACAAATTAGGAGCTGATTGTAAAGCCCTGTGAGTTGTGATAAGGGCCTGAACTAAAGTACTGTCCTCCAAGTGGCAAGAAAGAAACATAGATGAGGGATGTTAAGTAGGTAGAATTGACAAGACTTGGTAATTGATTAGACATGGTGGTGAGAGAGAATGAGGACTCCAAGGTTCAGAAGCATTAGTACAACACGTACCATTGTGGTCACAAAATACCCATGCTGGGGCAGGTACGTACGTTGTTATTAATGTTTAAAGTACCTCCACGAGTTTACAGAGCTGTTCTATTTCTCTTATGTCTGGGACTTAAACACATGCTTCAAGTAATAAGGGGATGATTCTCAGTGAAACTGGCCTCAGTTTCCTCATCTGTAAAACAAAGGGTTGACTTAGGAGGCCACTGAGTTCCCTTTGTCCTCTAAATATGTGTTCCTTTGATTAACCACTAAATCGTCAATGTAGCCTTGGCTGAATGTAAATGGCCCTTCTTATCCTCCTGATTGGAAGATGTCATGGTACCCTGGAAAGAACACTGTCTCTAGAGTCAGAGAATTTGGGTCCTCTGACTCAAGCACTGAGATCTTTTGTTCCTTCCAACAGGTTGTGGCCAACCTGACCTACAACTGTGAAAACCTAGGACTTGAAGAGATTCCTGAAAGTCTTCCAGCCACAACGAAATTCCTTGAGTTCGGTTTTAACTTTCTCCCTGACCTCCAAAGCTCAACCTTCAGCAGGCTCAGAGACTTGGTCTACTTAGATTTAACCAGGTAAATAGATCATTTTCCTAGGTGACTGCCGTGTTTTCATGGAGCAATTATACGCCTTGAGGGGCAGCACAGAGAAGCAGCTAAACAGCTAGCACTGAAGTCAGTAAGATCTGTGTTCTAGTCCTGCCTCTTGCGAATACTAGCTGTATGACCTTGGGCAAGTCACTCTCTGTGCCCTAGGCAATTATTGCTATCGTCCAGTTGTTTAGGTCTTGTCTGACTCTTTGTGACCTCATTTGGGGTTTTCTTGGCAAAGTTACTGGAGCGGTTTGTCATTTCCTTCTCCAGCTCTTTTTACAAATGAGGAAACTGTGGCAAACAGGGTTAAGTGACTTGCCTAGGGCTACGCAGCTAATAAGTGTCTAGCCTGAGGCCAGATTTGAACTCAGAAAGATGAATCATCCTGACTCCAGGTCTGGCATTCTATCCACTGACCCATCAGCTACCCAGGCAACTTTTAAAGATCATCAAATGATTGACTGATATTCATCAGCTGAAGGGATGCTTAGATCAACCAGATTCCCGTACTGATGAAATCACAGGCTTAGGGGAAAAAAACTCCATGCCCTATATCTGGCACCCATGGATGAGGATCCCTCAGGAGGTGTGGGCAGGAGAAAAATATGCCATGTCCCTCAGCAGGCTCCAACATTCCAGGTGCCATAGTAGATTGATTGTTAGACCTAGAGTCAGCAAGGCTTGTGTTCATATTCTGCCTCAGATGCTTACGAGATGTGAGCCACTGGGCTCACCCTCTCTCAGGCTGAGTTTTCTACATCTGTAAAGTAGAGATAACAAAAGCAACTGCCTCAAAGGGTTTTTTGTGAGATTCAAATAAGATAGACACACACACAACACACACGCCATTTTGCAACCTTAAAGCATTATGTAAATGCAAGGCATTTTATTATTAGCTAGATGGAATCAGGTTATACAGAACAAAGGGTACTTTGATGAGAACTATTGGAATGACCACAGGTAGAAGGTAAAATGTTTGAAGCAGAAGGGAAAGGAAGAGATGTCACAAAAATGGTGGTGATTGTCCATGATCACCTCAGGTCCAGCAGAGGTGGCAGACTGTCAGCCTACTCCAGATTGTGTTCTGAATGATATTAAAAAGTAATTGGGAAATGTTTAACAAAATAAATAAAAATACAGTACAACACAGATAATGTTAACTTGTGGTTTTCTAAGACCAGATGCAGCCAGCAATGATCCATTTCTGTTTTATTTTGACAATGCTACTTCAAATCATCATTTTGTGGCTCCCATTCCTCCTGGTCCCATTAAACGCTGTCCTGATCCATGACAGAGCTTTTGCTCCTAGGACCCCATACAAAGAACAATGTAGGCCTCCGCAAGAAAGGGGGATATCTCCCCCACCCCTCCACTTCCCAATCCCTAGCGTCACTTTAAAGTAGTGTTCACATTAACTAATTTAATCATGGGATCATAGATTTAGACCTGGAAGGGATCTTAGAAGCCATGTAGTGCAATCTTCTCATTTAAAAAAATAAAAATAACAGAAATGCATGTATGTGTACTGGTGTGCTGGTATGCTGACACCTAACAGGAATGGAAGACTTCCTTCTACAACAGCATCCCTAACAAACTAGACTTCTGCTGAAGCACTCTAAAAACATCTTGCCTCTTTTTGAAAAAAAAAATCTTATATTAAAAGATATCTTTTATTTTTATATCACCTTTATGGCTATATGTGTGCGTGTGTCTACACAGATACATACATACTACATACACACACACACACACACATACACATTTTCCTTCCTCCTCTCCTATCTATCCCTTATAACAAAGATTTTAAAAGGAGGAAAAAAGCAGTCTTGCAAAACTTATTAATACATCAATCACTTCTGATAGGATATGCCATATTTTGGACCCATGGTTCCCCAACTCTGCAATGAAAGGACAGAGGTACATTTTTTTCAACTCTTCTCCAAGGTTAAGCTTGGTCATTATAATTACATGTCATTCAGTGTTGCCAACTTCATCATTTGACATTTAAGGAAACTGAAGCCCAGAGAGATTAAATGAATTTCCTACGGTTGCATAAACAAGTGGATGAACCAAGATCTGAATGCAGGTCCCAAGATGACAACCAGCACTCTTTTTGACTATGCTATATTACTTTCATAATAGTTTCTAAAGGGCACGATTTATTATTATTATTAATTATCCTTGTTTTTATAGATAGGAAAACTGAGATCCAAAAAAATGAAGCAACTTGCCCAAAGTTACTAAGTAAATATTGTTCGAATTCAGATTAAAATCCGCGTCTTCTGACTTTTAGTCTAGACACAAGTGTCACATATATGGCAGCAACTCAAGCGCAGCCCGGTCAGATTAAAATGTAATTGGGAAATATTTAACAAAAATAAATAAAAATGCAATAGAACATAGACAATGTTAATATGTAGTTTTTTTTCTAAGTCAACATGCAACCTGCAGGGATCCTTATGTGCGGATTAGTGGCCTCTATTGCTATTTTAGTTTGACACCACTAGTCTAGGTCTCCTTCTTGGGTCTTTTTCTCCACTATGTCTCTGGGCTCTCTTATGGACCCTTCCTATAGGAAGAAAGTGGCAAAAAAACACTCTCTGGGATTACTCTAGAAATTTGCTTAAATTTCCTATACTTTCTTCCTAAATCCATGGCATTTACATGGACAACATTACCAACACCTCCTATTTCTATATCCCTTTGTGGTTAACAAAGTATTGGACATAATAGTAGGGCACTCCTCATGATGGCCCTATGAAGCAAGTAGAGTGTTCCATTTTATAGATGAAGAAATTAGGGATCAGAGAAGTTAAGTGATCTGTCCGTGTTAACACAGCTGGAAGCTCCAGAAGCCAGATTCAAACTTGGACACGTCCTGATATCAAGCCTGGTGTTCTTTCCTGGTGCTACAATGGACCCACTCTGGCCAGGGGTTTAAAAAGTGGGTATGACTTTCACCTTTATCATCGAAGAACCCCTGTTAAGCATTGTCTAGTGCATCAAGCTCCACGAGGAGGGAGGCAGCGGGGTGTGGAGGGAGGAAGCTGGGAGTAATGACAAGCACTTTGGACTTTGATTGGAGCCAAAGGACCTGGCTTCAGGTTCTGCCACCTATTCATTATGTGACTTTGAATAAGTAAGTAATTTCCCCTCCAGGATCCTCAGTTTCTTCCTCTATAATAAGAGGGTATTGGACAAGATGAATTCTGAGGTCCCTGCTAGCTCTAACATTATATAATGAGAGACATTGGAGGCACTGGCACAGGATGGCCTGGCATGGCATACCCACATCAAAGATGGCGCTGTGCTCTATGAGCAGAGTAGAATTGCAGTAGCTCTAAAGAAACATGAGATGCACAAATTTTTTTTAATATTTTATTTATTTATTTTCAGTTTTCAACACTGGCTTCCATAAGTTTTTGAATTTTTCTTCCCTTCCCTTCACCCCCCCTCCCCAAGACAGCATGCAATCCAATATAGGCTCTACAAGATGCACAAATTTAGAGACATTTCCATTCCTACATACGGACTATTCGTGCCCCACCTGTGGTAGAGCCTTCCGAGCTCTTATTGGTTTGATCAGCCACAGTCAGACACGTTGTGCCTTCACCTGGCAAAGCGATGTCATTCTTTGAGTAAGAAGGACAGCAACCAACCAACCAACATTGTATAAAGAAAGAGGATTATGTAGATTTGGCACCAAGAGCAACAGAAAATTCTGCCTGTGCCCTGGTGCCAACTGACCAGTGCTAGAAGGTCCACTGTAGCTACCCAGAGAAGTACAGAAAACACAAGTGTTAGCTCATTAATGTGGATCCTCCCCAAACCCAGAAATGATGCTCCCGGAGCACCCTTAGTGAGCTCCCTCATTCGTTTCTTCATTACTTTCCTCAGAATGCCCACCATATTAACAAAGTAGGCTCTAAAATTGGGCTTCCTGTGCTACATCACCTGATCTGGATGTTCTCGGACAATTTTCTTTCCTTTTTTTTTCAATTTTTTTCAATTTTCTTTCATTCTGGAAAATAGGGTTCTTGTCAAGTCAAATGAAATAATTTAGATAAAGCCCTTTGTAAATTTCAAAATGCAACAGGAATGCCAGCAATTATTATTGTTGTCATTGGTATTGCTAATTGCCATGGAAAATTGTATTGTCTATGAAAGAATGGAAACATGAGGCTTGGCTTCCTAGCTTATGCTTCTTTCCACAGTCCTCCCATCAGGACAGATAACATGTTTATTGCACACTCAAATATTACATGGCAAATTGGAAAGGAACGGACATATAGGAGAGTATAAGACAAGACCTTATTCTGAAATGCAAAGTCAGGATAAAAAATGTTCACATAACCCCTGTTTAGCTCACAAACTAATTCTAAAAAAGTATTACTATGATTATTTCTTAGTTGAATTATACATATGTATATTACATATATGTGAATGAAGGTATCTTTATATGGACACACATACATATACACTATTTTCATATGTATATTTATTTTCATTTTCATATATACATTCTTCATTTTAAACTATTAGTTCAAAAAGTGGTTTTATTCATTACATTTCAAAACACTTTTAAATTCATTCAATTACCTTTTTAAGAGCTTTCTAAATCAACTCAAAAATCTCTTGGTTAGGTCCTGGCTGATTTGTAGATAGATGGTCTAGCGGCCTATTTGTAAACCGTTTGATAAATGAATCAATACATGTTTCAAGTAACGAAGCTTTTTCAAAGTGCTTATCTACAAACTACCTTTTTTAAAAAGTGCTTTTCAAATTAACATTACTTTTTAAGATGCTTCTCAGTACCTGGTTAGGTGTTGGCCTCTTGTAGATGGCTTAGACCATCTGTAAACAGGCCATCTTCAGACGAGTTCCACATGATGAACCTTTTCTTTAGCAAGGAAGTATTTATCTGCAAAAAGGGTCAAGGAACACTGGTCAAGTGGAGGGAACTGCTCTTGGCCATTCAGATTGCGAGTGGTAGTAGTGGTACTTCCAAATAAACAGGAGGAATCAAATATTTTCCAAGCAGAAACTAGTTCTGTTGTCTTTCTCTGGATTTCTAACTCATAGCTATTGAAGCTCTTCCTCTGAGTGTCATTGCTTTGTTTATTCCTTTTATCATACATGTAGGTAATGGGAATGGTAATCAGCCAGCAAACATTTATTAAGCACCTACTGAGTTCTGGGGATACATAGAAAGGCAAAAGACACAGTCCCTGCTCTGAAGGAGCTTACAATCTAATGGGTGAGACAGTATGGGAACAGCTACGTACAGACATGTTGCATAAATTGGAAAGAGGAAAGACCCTTCCTATAAAAGGTGAGATTTTAGCTGGGGCTTTGTGGAAGCCGGGGAAGCTGGAAGGCAGGGGGAGGACTAGCATTCTAGGCAGGAGAACAGTCAGAGAAAGTGGCTTCAGGAGATGGGAGTGTCTGGATAAGCAGTATAAGCAAAATAATGAAATCTAACCAAAGATGACTAGTTTAGCATTTTAATTGAAATATCACCACTCTATGAGTAATGCAAATGTAAAAGAGCTGTAAAACTAATAGCACTTTCTTGATAGGTTAGTGTTTCTTTTTTTCTTTTTTTTTAATGGCAGTTAATATTCCGTTGCTTTGGGGTAGAACTGACCCATTCATCTGCAGTTGGGTCTCTGTAGAAAGACTATGTGGCCTAGTGGAAAGAGTGCTGAAGCTGAAGAAAAGCAGAGTCAAATCCTACTTCTACCACTTACTAACTGTGTCACCTTACCTTCTCTAAGCCTCAGTGATCTCACCGGTAAAATGGGAGTAATAATGATAATAACCTCCAGCACTTAGCTCGCGGGGTTGTTGTGAAGCTCCAGGGAGAAAATGCCAATAAAGCTGTTTCCAAACTTTGAAGGGCCATAGAAATTCCAGTAATTATTATCTGCCCCAAAAGGCTCATTTCCACTCACACATGGCTGGTTATTTCCCTTTGGGCTCACAGACCTTCTTTTCTTATCGTAGGCCTAAGGGGATCACTTTTGGGGTTCATTGAGTCTTAAGATTGCTTTTAAGTGTTGTTTTAAGCATAAAAGTATCACCAAATGACTTGATACTCCAGCAGCCTCCTCGCATCAGACAGCAGACTCGATGAATCCTCTGACAAGTTTCTTTATATATAGCTATATATATATAGGTTTCTTTATATATAGCTGTGGCATTTTCTCTCCTCTGGACAGCAAACAAAAAGCAGATACAGGCTGCAGAAGTGGAGGGCATTTGAGAAGAATTCCCACTAGGAGAACCAGAAGGGCAGCACCTCTGTGGGGAACAATAGTGGGGTGGGTTTCAGTATGTACCTAAGGGCCTGGTTTAGTCTGGGAGGCAACATGATAGATGAAAGTATTGAATATGGAGTAACAGGACCTGGGTTCGTACTCCATCTCTGCCACTTCTCTGGGTGACATTGGGCAAACTGTTTAATGTCTCTGGGACTCAGTTTCCTCATTTGTAAAATAAGAAGCTTGGATTAAATGACCTTTAAGGTCCTTTCCAGTTCTAGATCTGTGGTCCTATGGGCTGTAACTCTGCACCTATCCATCTATCTATCCATCCATCTATCTATCTGTCTGTCTGTCTGTCCATCCATCCATCTCTCTATCTATCCATCCATCCACCTACCTATCCATCCATCCATCTATCCATCCATTTATCTATCTTCCATCTATCTATCCATCCATCTTTCCATCTATCTATCCATCTGTCTGTCTGTCTGTCTATTCATTTGCTTATTTGCTTCTAACTGTTCTGTTCTCCATTCCTATCTTTTTAAGGTGTGAAATTAACTGGGTACATGAAGATGCTTTTGAAAACAATGATGACCTCAGCACCATTGTACTGACAGGAAATCCCCTGATATTTATGGCAGACACAGCTTTCCAGGGTCCTAAGGCCCTGAAGCATCTCACCTTAACCCAAACAGGCATGACTAGTGTTACATTTATTCCAATGCAGAATTTGGAAAACTTGGAAACTCTGCATCTTGGTAGTAATCATCTTTCATCCATTCAACTCCCCTCAACATTCTCTGCCCGTAACCTGAAAGTCCTGGACTTTGAACTGAATGCCATACATCACATCACTAAGGAAGATGTAGCATCCTTGAAACGCGCAACCAACTTAAGCCTTAACTTGAAAGGCAATAACATCCAGGACATTGAAGATGGGGCTTTCCACTCCACTGCGTTCCAAAGCTTGAACTTTGGAGGGATCTCTGACGTTTCTACTGTGTTAAAGGGGCTGCAGAATTCCATCACTCAAACTCTTTGGCTTGGGTCCTTTCACGATGTAGATGACCTAGATGTAAGCCCAGACATGCTGGAAGGGCTGTGTAATACGTCTGTGGAAGCCCTTAACATACAGTCCCGCTATTTCTCAAACTCAGTTGCCATTTTTCAATGCTTCACGGGACTCCAAGAGCTAGATCTGACTGAAACTCATTGGAATAGTTTGCCCTCTGGCATTGAAGGGATGAATCAGCTTAAGAAATTAGTGCTGAATCAAAACGCATTTGATGATTTGTGCCAAATCAACGCTGCCAGCTTCCCCAACCTGACTCATCTTTATGTTAAAGGCAACACACATAAGCTAGACTTTGGTGCAGGCTGCTTAGGAAAACTAGAAAACCTTCTGCACCTAGATTTAAGTCACAGTAAAGTTGTCTCGGACACCTGCTGTAATACTCAGCTGAGGAACCTGTCTCATCTGCAGCATCTGAACTTGAGTAATAATGAGCCACAAACTCTCCAAGGCCAGGCTTTTGGAGAATGCCCTCAGCTGGAGGTGTTGGACTTCTCCTTTACACATCTTCATACTGATGCTTCCCCAAGTCCTTTCCAAAATCTTCATCTCCTCCAGGTCCTGAATCTCTCTAACTGCCTTGTTGAGACCAGCAATCCTCAGCTCCTGGTGGGTCTGCAAGGCCTTCAACATCTAGACCTGAGTGGGAATCCCTTTCAGTCTGGGATCCTCACAAAGGACAATCTGCTCCATCCTGTGGACAGCATACAGGTCCTCATTCTGTCATCCTGCAGCCTGACAGCCCTGGAACAGCAGGCCTTTGGAAGCCTCGGCAAACTCAAGTACCTGGACCTACAGCACAACAGCCTGACAGGGTCAGGCTTGGCAGCTCTTAGCAATCTCAACAAAACTCATCTCAACCTGGCAGCCAACAGCATACATACCATTCCACCTAGTCTTCTACCTGTTTTTTCCCAGCAGAGCATCATTAATTTAAGTCACAACCCCCTAGACTGTACTTGTTCCAATATTCACTTTCTGACATGGTACAAGGAAAATCTGCACAAAATTTCAGACCCTGAAGAGACCACCTGTGGGGATCCCCCAGCTCTAAGGGGGGTGAAGCTGTCCAACGTGACTCTCTCCTGTGCCACTTCAGCTGTGGGGATCGTCTTTCTGGTGCTATTTCTTTTGACGGTCATCATTACGTCCATTGTCTTAGGCCGACGCTATATAATCAGAAAATATGAAAACATTTAGCTTTGAAGGTTTCCAGCAAAGGCAAGCATGCTCGCTGACCTTCCCTAAGTGGGTGTCCCCTCCCTGCTTCCTCTAAGCAGCCTTTTCAGCTTGACTCCTGAATCCTATAGAGATTAAGTACTTTCTTTTTCTTTTGTACTAGTGGGCTCCTATGCTGCAGACCACGAGAGGAACTTACCACTGTGGGCCCAAGGGTTCTGGTGGTGGGGTGAGCTGGACAGACACTAGTGAGAGAATGGAGTGCTACTGGCTGCCTGCCATCTTGCCCCCACCCTTTTTCCCACCACCAAGCCTCAGGACATGGCTCTTTGGTTCCCTCTGCTGGTTTCTCATTGCCCCCACTTCTCTCAAAGACTAGGTTCTTCCATGACTTTGTTGCAGGAAAGGAAGCAGGTATTTTCCTCCAATCTCTCTTGCTCTCCTCACTATAAATAGTACACAACCCTGCTTTTCCATTTTTTTTAAAGGTTTTTGTCTTTTGTTTGGTTTGGTTTGGTTTGTTTTTACTGTTAAGAGCTACAGGGACACAGCCAGAAGTATTACAATATATAAAAGATAATAGGGAAAGGAAGCAAGTTTATTTTGACACGGGCCTATTGCAAATGTCCTGGGGATATAGTTTTCAACCTGTTTAGGTCCTCCTCTCTTTTCTGACTGAAACTCATTCTCTGTTTTATCTTGAGAATTAGCCAGGCTAGGCCTGCCAGGGTCACATGTTGACTCAGATTCGAATCCACGATATGATAGATTTAGATTGGCTTTCCAACTGTCAACCAATTAATAAACATTTAGTAAGCACCTACTATGTGCCAGGCACTGTGCTAAGCACTGGGATACAAGAAGGGGAAAAAGCAGTCTTTGGTTTCAAGGAACTCACAATCTAGCGGGAGAGACAACAGTCAAACACACATTTACAAGCTATATACAGGATAAATAGGAAATGAGAGGGAGGCACTAAAATTAAGGGGAGGTGTAAAAGGCCTCCTGTAGAAAACATAATTTTGAAGAAAGTTAAGGAATACAGGAGGTAGAGAAAAGGAGGGAGAGCATCGTAGGCATCAGGGACAGCCAGAGAAAATCCCAGAGCCAAGAGATGGAGGGTCTCCTTGACAGAACAGCCAGGAAGCTGATGTCACTGCATCAAAGAAGACTGTATGTAAGGAGACTGGAAAGATAGTAGGGTGCTAGGTTGTGAGAGGCATTGAATGCCAAAAATTGGATTTTCTATTTGATCCTAGAAGCAATCGGGAGCTCCTGGATTTTATTGAGTAGCAGGGTGACATAGTCAGACTTGTGTTTTAGGAAAATCACTTTAGTGACTGAGTGGAGGATGGATCGGAGTAGGGAGAGACTTGAGGCTGGTAGACTAACCCGAGGCTGTTACAATAGTCCAAGCTTCAGGAGATGAAGGCCTGTACCAGTGTGGTGACAGTGCCGAAAGGGAGAAGAGAGTGTATTCAAGAGAAGCTACAAAGGTTATTACAAATTATTGTATTATCCTTTGGAAAGATCTTGGGTCCCGTGACAAGTTCATGGGATAATAGGATCATAATTTTTTTTTTAACTCAATGCAATCTGAGAGTCCAACTCTTCCTTCATACAAGAAATAAGTGTTAGAGGCAGGATTTGAACCCAGTACCTTTGACTCTAAATATAGAGTTCTTTTTACGGTGTCATATTTCCTAGTTTTCCCTATAACCTAGGTTTTTGGAAGCCCTGTGCTAGCCCCTTTGGTTCTTTGGACAAGACTTGACCTAACTTTCTCTAACTGGCCTCCAAAAAGCCTCCAAACCTTAGTGAACTGTCACCTCTTGGGGATCTCAATGACCTCAGTTTCCATCTCCCTCTATTGACTCATTCTTTATGCCCCATTGGTGGACCTGAAGCAAATTTAGAATTGTTAACCAAATTTAACAGCTAGAGTCCTTTTCTTTATCTATCTCTTTAATTAGATTGGCATCTGGGGCCCCACCCCCTCAGAGGTCATGTGATCCAGGATCATTGGGCAAGGCTGCATTGATCTCCACCTTTAAATTTTGTCCTCATTCAGCACAGCCCACTAGTCTGGCTTTCCCTTGTTCAAACTCATGCCTTTCCTATTCCCTCACCTCACTTAGCTTCCCTCCTCATCAATAGAGACGAGATAACCGACATCTTGGGGCCAGTGAACAATGAGCATCTTTCCCTGGTTGAACTGTTTGCTTAGCTCTTGACAATCAAGAGCTCAGATTGATGTGTTATTCGATACTTTCCCTTCCTCCCCCCACCTTTCGCCAAGGAAAAGAGATTTAATAGAATTCCAGGATATAATTTAAAAAATCTTTAAAACACACAGAAAATAAAGGCAGAGCTCCCCCCTCCCCACCAGGGCCCAACCTATGTCACTACCCATTTATGGCCAAAGCCCTTGTCATCCCACTCCTCTATTAAATCTACTAAAAGGTTACTAACAACAATTTAACTGCTAAATCCAGTGGCCTTTTCTCAGACCTCCTCTCCTTGACCTCTCTGCAGTTTTGGACACTGATGACCACCATTCTCCTCTCCCTAGTTACTGTCCTCTCTGAGCTTCCGTGACACTGTCTCACACCTCTGTCCTTTCCGCTTTTTCATCTCCTTCCGTTCTTTCCCCTGCCCCCGGCCATAAGCATCAGTGTTCCTCTCAGGAGTCCATCCTAGTCCTACTTTCTGTTCTCTCCCTTGCTGATCTCCCACAATCATAGATTCCATTATCACCTCTGTACTGACTCCAACATTTTCGTATCCAGGCCTAATCTCTCCTCTGAACTGTAGGCCCTTATCCCTAATTTACTGTTAAGTATATACACCTGGCTGGCCCACTCTAGCATCTTAAATTAAACGTGTCCAAAATTGAACTCATCTCTCTTCCTGCTGAAACTTCCCCCCACACCACCCAAACCTGCCTCTCCTTCTAACTTCACCGTACTCTCATCCCTCTGTGCCTGAACTCTTAGACTCAGCTTTCCTTATCTACACTTTCCCCATATCCAATCTCTACCAATTCTACCTTCATTGCATCTTTTCTATCTTCTCCCTTCTCTGTACCCCCGGAACCACCACCCTAGTTCAGGCTCTTATCACCTTCAACAATTCAAGAAACATTTATCAAGGACCCATTATGATTAAAGCACTGTATCATTGCTCAAATGGCCCATAGGAATAGCCTTCTAACTGTCTTCCTTGCTTCTCTCTTCTCGTGCCTTCACACCGGCACTAAAACAATCTGTGCCCAATAATAAAGTTTCACTAGGTCCCTCCCCTGCTCAAAAGCCTTCCTCCCTGTTGCCTCCATGACAACAGAAAAGCTTGATTTGTTGATCATCTCTTGTAAATTCTCTTCTCCGTGGGTTTTTATGACAGTTCTTTGTGATGACTCTTTCTACTGGTCACTCTCCTTTGCCGAATCATCATCCATGTTCCCCCCTCCACACTTGATGAGTGTATCCTAGAGCTCTGTCCTGGGCCCTCTTGTTTCTACATTGTCTTCCTTGGTTATCTGATCAGCTCCTATGAATTCAACTATCATTTTGATGCAAATCAATCTACATATCCAGTGGCCGTTTTTCTCCTGATCTCCAATCCCAAGTCTCAACAGCCTACCTGATATCCCTACTTAGATGTCTCAGAAACACTTCAAACACAATATGCCCCCCCAAAAATTCATGATTTCCTCCTCTAAGGCCACCCCTCTTCCTGGCTTCCTTATTTTTGTCAGGTATGCCACCATTCTTCTGGTGGCCAAGGTTTATAACCTAGAATCCAGCCTCTACTCTTCTCTTTCACCCACCATATCTAATCATTTGCCAAGTCTTATGGATTCTACACCCTCAATATCTCTGGCATCCATCCATTTCTGTCTTGTCACACCACCACCCTGCCCAATTCAGTTCTTGGTCACCTTTCAAGCTGGGCTGTTGAGAAAGCCTTAAAATTAGTCTCCCTGCTTCCAACCTCTCCCCTTTCCAATTCATCTTCCACATAACTACTAAAGCCGGACCACAAACTTCAATGATTCTTTTAAATTAGAAAAGCAGAACTAACTAAAAGAAAGGCCACTTTGTAATGGTGGGAAGAAAACAATATCTGGATTCATGGGAGCTGGCCTTAAAAGCCCACTTTGTCACTTACAACCTGTATGACCCCAACTGGGCCAGTCCTGTTACTTCTCCAGGCTTTCTTTTGAAAATATTGAAGGAGTTAGACTAGATGTCCTCTGAGATCCTTTCCAGCTCTAAATCTGTGATCCTATGAGAAAGGAAAGTATGCGATATGAACTTGTTATCCAGGAGGTTCCACTATTCTATTCAGACCCTTAGGAGGACATGATCCTAACAGAGTGTGAAACGCCCACAGAAGATTAAGATTCCAGCCATGTTTCTTTAATGACATCAGACCTAATGAGGACCATTTCCTCCCACCTAAAGTTCTAGCTCTCCAGGTACATGTAGCCCTTAAGTTATCACAGGCCACATTTGGCACTGGCAACATTCTTTCCCATAGAAATAACATTATTAGATTCTTAAGCCATCTCACCAAGGCCTGTTCAATCCCTAAAGGAATAGGAGTTCCAGTTCCTTGAATTTTTCAAGTCAAAAGACATTTACAGTGAATATAGCCCCCAACCAATACTGCTGGAATATGAGTTATTAAATAAAGCAAAAATAATAAAAACAATACAGTTGATTAAGTTTGTTTATCTTAAGCTCTGGAGGGCAAAGAACACTTACTTTACAGAGAATAAAAAGGCAGATGGAAGGAGGGACTGAGAGAGATTTGCTATGGAGGATCTTTGAACACCTTCTAGGGCTCTGAAGATGGGCCTCACTATCCTCCCCCCTCCCCCTGCCTCCTGCCTTGTTTAATTTTGCCTTGAAATTGACGGCATTCGTTTTCCATGACCTAGGGGATATTTCTAGCACTTTTTTTTAAAGGCTTCTTGGCCTTGATTATGGTCAAATAGAAAGAACAGAGCTAGAGAGAGGGAGGAAAGGTTTTCCCCAAGGTAACTAATTGGGCAAGAATCAGAAAACAGAGAGGAAGGAGATTTTTAATTTATTTCTTTATATATATAATATATACTAAAGAAGAGAGATTGCCCTAGGTGAAATTAATTGAGCCAAGAGCCATGAAAGATACAAGGAGAAAACAACGCTGGGGCGTGCATGCCATCCCTGAGCGGGGACAAAAGTTGTTGTTCACCTTTCATTTTCCAAAGAGAACCAGTGACATCACTGGTGATGTCTTGACTTCAGCATGAATTGGGTTTAAGTGAGGCAGAGTTGCAGAGTCGTCAGTCTCATTCTCTCCTCTAGTGTCATCAAAGTCCAGTGGCCAGACCAAAGTCAAGATGACTGGAGATGGCCCAGGAAGCAGTGGATGACCTTGGCTTTTCCAGGGGACAAAGGTGATCATTTCCAGAATAATTGAATACTTCTTACCTCTTGGGTGTTTGAGCCAATCTAGTCTACTTACCATTCCTTAAACACCCCATTTCCCTCTTTGCCTTTGCACAGATGGTTCTCTGTGCTTGGAATGTATTCCATCCCCCTCATACAAGCCTCTAGGAATCCGTCAAGGTTCAATTCAAGTGTTAGCAGCTACAAGAAGCCATTCCTGATCCTCCTGTTGTTAGTACCCCTTTCGTCCCTGTAGTACTTTATAAATATTTTGTATTTGCTTATCCATTTACATGTTTTCCCCCTGCAAGAATGTAAGTTCCTTGAGGAACTATTTTCAAAATTTCGTTTCTATATCTCGAGCAGTGCCTGGCACATAAATGAGTACTTAGTAAATTCTTATTGGCACTTCTGACCTTTGCCAATGCTGGTCACCAACCAATATAATCATTTTGATTGCCAGGTATGTGTGGGGAGAGTGGGGCAGAGTTGGGAAAGCAAGACCACTACCTATTCACTCTTTTAGGGCCTTCTTCATAGGTGTCTGTGTCCCTCTTCAGGATTATGAGTATTCCATTTGTCATTTCATTTCAATCTGATTTCAGAAGCACTTTCCAAAGCAGAGTTAACCACTTGGCTCTCCTTCTCCATGTCATTACAGCCTTGGAGAAACATCTTGAGGCAGCAGGTAGAACCCTGGGAAGGACAGGAAACCCTTGTTCATTCAGTTCCAGAGAGGAAGCTCCATGGATTCCATTTCTGTCCTTTTTAATTACTTGTCCCTTCTTGTGTTTCCAAAGGGACTTAAATTCTGGAAATAAAGCTGAAAGTTTTGCTTGGGAAGGGGAGAGGAGTAGAAGGAGGAGCTCCCCTTTTGATTGTGTAATTGTATCTTTGAATCATGACAACAGCTCCACACCCTGAGAAGACACATTGAGAAAAATTACAGAGACCCTGTCTGTACTGGTGCTGTCCTGCAGCCTCCTGTGCTGTTCAATCCCAGGCAGGCCCCCAGAGAGCAGAGAACCAGCATGTGCACAGCTGTCCAAATTACAGCTTCAGCCAGGCTCATAAGATAATATTCCCCAAACTTGCATGGCAGGGAGCCCTAGTTCAATCCCCTAACCTTTGCTGGGGGACAAAAGGCCCCAAGTTCTAATGAACTGAAGGTTCAGCTCTCCAAATGCCATAAAGAACAATTTTCATTTATGACTTTAGCATCAGGTACCTTTGCATTTTAAACCTCCTCCTTCACTTATAAAACTTCTCACATTAGAAATACCCGCAGCCCTGAGAGCCCCAAGGCTTCCAGGCAATGCCTTTCCACCTTTTGAGGTATGACACCAGATGCTCACTACTCCTAGGTTGCTAAGTACTTCAAAAAATGATTTCAGTCATCCTGGGGCTGGGTGGTCACTGGTCTTTGAAGGACAGCTCACCAGGCCCATAATGGAAACCTTTCCACCTTGGGATGCTTTGACAAAGCTTATCTTAGGTAATAGCTAAGATCCAGGGTCACCTCAATGCCTGGTTAAGGTAAGTAGTAAAGCTTTAGCGATCCTTTGTACCTGGCTACAAATACTCTAAGATTAAAGCAAATTAAGTTCAATTTTCCCTGATTAAATGTAAGCTCACACTTTAAGAGCACAGATCATCTTTCTTCTCCCTTCTTTCTCCTCTTCCTTCTTTTTAAAAGTTGTATTCCCAGAGCCCAATATAGTGCCCGGCACATAGTAGGCACTTAATAACTGTTACTTGACTGAATTTTCCCTTTAGGTTCTTGATATTTAGAAAACACCTTTGGAGATGATGTTTCTACAAAACAGGCTTGGTGTTAATATTTAGTTGATCGAGGAATCTTAAGTTTCTGGTCCTGGGGTCAATCGTGTCCAACTCTTAATGACCCCATTTGGTGTTTTCTTGGCAAAGATACTGGAGTGGTTTACCATTTCCTTCTCCAGCTAATTTTACAGATGAGGAAACTGAGGCAAACAGAATTAAGTGACTTGCCCAGGGTCACCCGGCTAGTAAGTGTCTGAGGCCAGATTTGAACTCAGGAAGATGAGCCTTCCTGGCTTTAGGCCATGTACTCTAATCCACCAGGCCACCTAGACCAGAGTTCAAGTTTGGCCTCAGATACTCACTAACAGTCTGAATCCTGAGCAAGTCAGCCTATTTATGCCTTCGTTTCCTCACCTGCAAAATGGGGATATTAATAGCCCCCACCTCAGGGCTATGAGACAATGAGACATGAGAATGAGACAATATTTGTAAAGGACTTTACAAACCTTGAAATGCTGCTCAAATGATAGATATTAGCTGCTATTAAAGATGAGGCAAGGCACTGTTTTGCCTGAGGCAGCTAGGTGTACAGTGGGTAGAGAGCCCTGGACTTGGAATCAGGAAGCCCACAATTTGAATCCTGCCTCAGACTTTTGCTAGCTGTGTGACCTTGGGCAAGTCACTAGCCTTTTTCAACTTATTTTCACCACATGTAAATGTTTTCTTTTCACTTCCAGCAGCCTTAACCCCTTGGGTTGTGTGGCCTTTGCCTGCCTAGATAGACCTTCAGCACCTGTCTATTTTTCCTTTAATGTGGACCCCTGTCTGCCTAGATATATACTTCTATCTCACAGGGTTGAGAGTATCAAAGGAGGTGATATCTGCAAAACACTTTGCAAACCTTGAAGCATGGTTATGATGGTTATTACTTTGGTTATTGCTATTATTTTGAATATGGTTATTATTTTGAGTTCTTCAGGTAAATCTTTGTTTTTATGAAGAGCTGAGTTGACCGTCAATGAAGGTCCCATTTAATCCTGTGCAGCTGTATCTTGTCCAGACAAGGTAAAGAACTGAGAGCAGGAATGGGAAGACTTAGCCCTGGTTTTCCCGCCCTCTTGTTTTCCTGAGTGTTAATCAAGGGGTTAGTTAATGCCCACAAGGAAAGCTTTGTTATTTTGGCAGAAGGAAAATTCTCCTTTTGTGGATGGATGCCGACAGATACTGCCCCTCTCTGTGCTTCCTGGCACCCCATATCTGCACCCGTGGGGAGGTCGAGTCCATCTACACTCTCAGAGGTCAGTCCTGGCCCTGGCAGGGAAACATGAAATGAACCCTTCCCCAACCTTTCAGCTTGATATTCAGCATCATTTTTCCAGGCCTGTTACTTGGAAACCATTGTAGTCCAGACCTTTTGTCTGGGTCCTTCACCTTTGTTCTGATCCTGGGTTTTTTTTTTTATATTTTCGAAAAAATTCTTGCTGCCTTATCCTCCCGAGTTGTGGCCCTTGCCTGCCTAGCTAGATAGCAGTACCTATCTGTTCTTCCTTTAATTTGGACTCCTGCCTGCCTAGATCCACTCTGCTTATTGACTCCTCTGGCCTTGTCAGCCACTCTGCCTGACTTAATAGTATGTGGCAGCCCTGTATCTTTTCTGACACAGCTTCTGATCTGAACTTCCTAAGACCACCTTGTCCTGAGTTCTCGTGTGGCTTAAGCTCCAACAAAAATTAAGCACTGATTACATACTGAGCACCTTGTAGAAGACAGACCTTTTCATAGCTCAAAATCTAATGAGGAATAAGACACATACAAAAATAACTATCATACATGACAATGGCCACACAGGGGGCCAGGGAAGTTTTATGAATTTTCAGCAAGGGCGAGCCACTCTTGTTTCTTTCTCCCGTTTCCTGCAGCATAAGCTGGTTAAACTGGGCTCCTTCTTCCACAGGGAAAAGGGAGAGGACATGTAGAGGGAAACATCTAGAATGACTAACAAACTCACGAATGCAGGAATTCTACAAACCCTGCTTGTCCTCTTCTGCTTTATTCACATTGGTTTATTCAAAGGTTTAGTTAGCCCAGATTAGTACATTTGTGAAAGGCTGTAGATTCCTTTGTCTTTGTTCAGTCCCGTCCAACTCTTAATGACCTCATTTGAGGTTTTCTTGGCAAAGATACTAGAGTGGTTTGCCATTTCCTTCTCCAGCTCATTTTACAGGTGAGGAAACTGAGGCAAACAGTTAAGTGACTTGCTCAGGGTCACACAGTTAGTAAGTATCTGAGGTCACATTTGAACTCAGATCTTTCTGACTCCAGGGCTATGCTCTATCTACTGTACCACCTAGCTGTCCACCTGTCTACCCACCTGTCTACCTCAATATAAAACCCCATAGACCCTAATACACTTAGGCCATTGGGAATTGATGTGAAGAGCAGGATTTCTTAAATTTTTTGTGTTGTGGACTCCTTGGAAAGTTGGGTAATGGCTATTAATTTCTTTTAAACAATGTTTTAAAATGTATGAAAATAAAATACACAGTATCACTAGGGAAACCAATTATATTCAAATAGAATTATCATTTTTTTTAAGTTGATGGACCCCAGATTAAGAACTCTTTATCTAGGGGCAGCTAGGTGGTGCCAGTGAGCAAAGCACCGGCCCTGGAGTCAGGAGGGCCTGAGTTCAAATTTGACTTCAGACATTTGACACACTTATTAGCTGTGTGACCTTGGGCTAGTCACTGAACCCCAATTGCCCTGCCTTACCCCCTCCAAAATAAAAAAAGAACTCTTGATCTATAGAGCCCGTTTCTTCAGATGTCCGTGTCCATACATAGGATTTTCCAGAACCAAAGTGGGAACCTAGTCTGGAAATGAGGCAAAAGTCCAAGCATCCTTGTAACCATGTTTCCACTATGCCACATGACACTTGCATGTTTTTAATCAATCTTGTAGTTAGATTAAAAGTGGGTATAATTGTATTGGGCAGCTAGGTGGTGCCGTAGTGCATAGGGTGCTGAGCCTGGAGTCAGAAAGATTCATTTTCCCGAGTTCAAATTTGGCTTCAGACACTTGTTAGCTGTGTGACCCTGGGTAAGTCACTTCACCCTGTTTGCCTCAGTTCCCTTATCTGTAAAATGAGCTGGAGAAGGAAATGGAAAACCACTTCAGTGTATTTGCAAGAAAACCCCAAAATGGATCATGGAAAGTGGGGCATGACTGAACAGCAATGATTGTGTTGCTGTTGTTTGAGAATAGAACTGTACTTCCTATAGAAACTCTCTTTTTCCCTTGACCCCTCTCCTCCAGTCCAGTATAAAAAGATTTTCTTGTAGTAGCCCTGGGCAAATGCCCTATTAAGTAAACCAAGTAGCACTAACCAGCTGTGCTACCCTAAGGATGCTTTCAAGCTGGCACAGATTTAAATTGTAGTTTAGAACTGACTAGTGATCCTCTGATGAGCAAAGTTGAGTGAAGCATACAACATGAAAGATGCACACTAAAGATAATCGCCCCTGGTATAGACAATGTCCTGGGGAGCTTTCTATTGTGGAGGAGGGATTCCCAAGGCATAGTGAGGGTCTCTAGGAGATCCTGTTGGTGGATGGCATTGTGTTGGTTGTATCAATACTTAGAAAGCTGCGGAACTTTTCTGGTAAAGTCCATCCATGGTCATTCAAAAGATACTGGATTTGAAATCCATACAGGAAAAACAAAATGGATGAAATAGGCTATATTATGTAATTGGATGGCCAATGTATTGAATTTATATAGTAGTATACAAATCTGGGACCAGCTCTACAATTAAACAATAAGTCCAGACCCAAGCTTGAATAATAAAGGGTGAGGGGAAAGAGGACTGTGCTGATTTGAAAAGAAAAAGGGAGGCTGGCTCTCTATCACTGGCCTAGGGTTACAACTAGGAACCATAAATTTACAAAAAGCATTCCTGAGAAACAAATAGTTGGGCCTGATCCCAGATGTGTGCATATGCCCCCTTCCTTAATGTAACCAATAATGTTGCCCTCAATCCCATGATGTCACATACCTTCTTCTGTTCTTTGTTTTATACTCCCCAAAACCTATAAAAAGGGGAGCTGGCCTTCTGTTCAGGGTCTTTGGCATAAATCTGAGCTTAGCCATTGACTTTTTTATTGGCAGGTAGCCTCCCCCCCCAGTAATAAAATGATAACTTTCTTGGGAAGAAAGGGGGGTATAAGTATTTATATAGCATCTACTGTATGCCAGACACTGTTCTTAGCATTTTTTACAAATATTAGCGCATTTGATTGTAACAAAAAACCTGCAAGTTGGTGCTATTATGAGCTCCATTTTATGGTTAAGAAAACCGGGAGCAGCTAGGTGGCACAGTGAGTAGAGCACCAAGCCTGGAGTCAGGAGGACCTGAGTTCAAATCCGGCCTCAGACACTTGACACATTTACTAGCTGTGTGACCTTGGGCAAGTCACTTAACCCCAATTGCCCTGCCTTCCCCTCTGCCAAAAATAAATTAAAAAAAACTGAGGCAAAGAGGTTAGATGACTTGCCCAGGATCACACAGCTAGTAAGTGTCTGAGACCAGATTTGAACTTAGGTCTTACTGACTCTATCAATTCCACAATGTTGGTAACAATACCAAGCAAGAAGCAAAGACTTATCTTTTTCAAACAATTGTTTTGGTGGTGGTGAAACTTGAAACACTGCAATCTCTGAGAAATCCAAATTGTATGTGATTCAAAACACCATGAAGAAATGCATGTTAGACATCACATCTGTCAGACTGGCTAACATGACAAAACAGGAGAATGATAAATGCTGGAGAAGATGTGGGAAAATTAGAACACTAATGCATTGTTGGTGGAGTTGTGAACTGATCCAACCATATTGGAGAACAATTTGGAACCATGCCCAAAGGGCTATAAAAAAGTGCATAACCTTTGACACAGCAATACCACTTCTAGGGCTGTATCTCAAAGAGATCATACAAATGGGGAAAGGACCCACATGTACAAAAATATTTGTAGCAGCTCTTTTTGTGGTGGCAAAGAATTGGAAACTGAGGGGATACCCATCAATTGGGGAATGGCTGAACAAGTTGTGGTATATGAATGTAATGGAATACTATTGTGCTATAAAAAATGAAGAGCAGGTGGATTTCAGAAAAAACCTGGAAAGGCTTATATGAACTGATGCTGAGTGAGGGGAGCAGAACCAGGAGAACATTGTACACAGTTACAGCCACGTTGCGTAATCACTAACTTTGATTGACTTGGCTCTTCTTAGCAATGCAAGGTTCTAAGATAACTCCAAAAGGCTCATGATGGAAAATGCTATACACATCCAGAGAAAGAATTATGGAGTCTCAATGTAGATCAAAACATACTATTTGCTCTCTCTCCTTTTTGTTTTGTTTTTCTTCTTTTTCATGATTCATTCCATCGGTTATAATTCTTCTTTATAACATGACTGTGATGATATGTTTGATATGAATGCACAGGTAGAGCCTACATCAGACTGCATGCCATCTTGGAGGGGGAGGGAGAGAAAATTTAAAACTCAAAAGCTTGTGGAACTGAATGTCAGAAACTGAAAATAAATTAACTAATTCAAATTTTAAAAAAAGAAACGCATGGTGGGTTTGAGGAAGCTAAGTGATGACCTATGTGCAAGAAGTGGTATCAAGATATCACCTAGGCAATGTATGATAGGAAAAGGAGGTGTCTCGGTCACGTGTCAAAAAAGAATGAGAACAGATAAATAGCCCAAGTGCTCCATTGGCAGGTGTGAATGGAAACGTACTGAAGACCAAGGGGAAGACCTTCACCTCTCACTGTGGAGAATCTATGGAAGGACATCAATAAGAATTCACAGAATGAGAATCATAGATAAGTTGTATGTTGAGCCCACGGAAGAAATACTCATGTCAAAGAGATCATGGCTCCGTTGTGCTTGTCAAAGTTAAAACTAGAAATAGGACTCATTGTCTATGCTCCCAAGACTATTGGTCCAGTCTGATATTTTATATTTACTTATTTCCAGGTTGGTGATCCCATTGGTGTGCTTATGACCCTCTATTAACGTAGATAAAAAGCTTTTCAACACTTAATAGTCTTATTTTTAAGTTTAATTTGGAAAAGCATACATACAAACACATAAACATATATTGTGTGTATATATATATAAACATACTACAACATAATGTAGTATATAAAAGTATACATACATACAATACACACATATACATACATTATATGTAACTATACTACATAAAATATACATACACACGATGCACACACATACACACATATTGCTATAACATATTATATATGTAATATCTATTGTACATATGCATGTATAGTTTTCCAAATTAAACTCAAAAAGATTACATAGTCTCTATATAACTGTAATATACAGTGTGTGTGTGTGTGTGTGTGTGTGTGTGTGTGTGTGTGTGATTTAATATCTTACTTGTGTCAAAGTGTTCCAAGTTTGGAAAAGTCTCTAATTCTCTGCCTTGATTTGATTTACCATGCAAGTACCCAGCCCATGGTATGTACTTGCAACTCCATAACTTTACTCTAATCTAATATTTTATGACAGCTGCTCTGTTTTAAGCAACAGTAAATTCCAGTGCAAAGTCAGAATGGGAGTGTTTTGATGGCTGCTGTCAATTTTATTGCTTTATCTTGATTATGAGGCCAGAATCTGTATACTTGGTGTGTTTATTGGTTTTATGTATCACATGTTGTTGTTGGCCCTGACAAGTTACTCCTATAAAAATGTGTTATTATTGTATGCCAGAGCTCCGTGAGCTGACCCTGCATTTCATAGCGTGTTTGAGCAAACAACACAGCGGTCCATAAAAGCTGGCCAGCCTCCATCCAAGGAGACCTAGAGGATGAATTGCAGCACCCAGGAGTCAGGGAGCCAGTTATGCTCATCCCAAGATCTCCATTCATCACTAATAACTCAATAGCAAATTATGGAATGAGTGCATTTTTCTTTGGAAGTCTCAACATTTTAAAATGAAAAATGGCAGCATCACACTGGCTTTGTACAACTCTCTAGTAAGTTTTATTTCAAATTTTCTTGGTTGCCAAAACACAAAAGAAGGATCTTTTCAAATGTGTTCTTTCCATTTGCTAAGTAATAAGAGCTAAGGTGAGGAATAGGGAGATAATGTTGTTCATCTCTCACTGCATACTAAGAAATAAATGAAGAATATACATACATATATATGTATACGTACATATATATGTATATATGTATGTGTGTATGTGTGTGTGTGTGTATATATATATATATATATATATATATATATATACATATATATATATATATTTAGCAAGGGAGATTTGGGTTAAGTAGCAATAAGAAAGTCCTCATCATTGTGGTAGTGATGGTGGTACCAGTATTTTATAGTAGTGCAAATGATCCATAAAATAATTCACTATGATATTTTAAGGAACTTATCTGTCCTCAGTGGTTGAGGGGAAATCTACCAGAAGGCAAGAGAGAATCAGCTTAGATGACCTAAAGTTTCCTTTCTACCTAAGGGTTTGATTGAAAATTTTTCCTAATTCTTAATCAACCAGTATTTTTAAGTGCCTACTATGTGCCTGGCACTGTGCTAGGTACTGGGGATGCAAGGACAAAGAACAAAATCCCTACTTGTAAGGAACGTTGTTGTTGTTTGTCCTTTGTGTTCGAAGATGTCTTGACTTGTGTGTGAACTAGATTTAAGTGAGACAGAGTTTCACAAAGTCTTCAGCCTCACTCTCTCTTCCAGAGTCATCAAAGTCTAGAGGCAAGACAAAAGTCAAGATGACTGGTGATGGCCCAGGATGCAGGAGATGATCTTGGTGTCTTCCATGTCTTACCAAGTTCTAAGCGTTCCACAATGCCGGCTTCAGCCACCTTTATGGCTGCTGGAACAAATTGTTCTCATCTACCCATTCAGCTGGGGGAAATTTTTGTGTGCTTGGGGCAAATATCCCTCTAATTCATTGAAGGGTTTGAAGCCTGTCAGCTCCCCTCAGCCTGGTTTAGCCCATCTGCTGAGATGGTTTTACCAGGGTGTGGCCTCTGTGCATGCTGCAGCTTCTTGAAGCCAGTTGAGTGCCAGAAAGACACCAAAGGTGGATGGGCAGCCCCAAAAAGGGCTTAGCAAGCCCTCACACCAGAGGTGCCAGTCTTCCCTGGACACCCCATACACCCCACAGAGAATGTATATTCTAATGAGGGCGACAACTACAAACACACACACACATACACATATGTATAATAAAGTGAATACATACATATATGTAGATGTGTGTGTGTATATATGTAGATGTGTATATATTATATATACACACACATACATATATATATATATGTATACACAAAGCAGTTTTAGGAAAGAGGGCACTAGCAATTCAGGGGATCAGGAAAGGCTTCAGACAGAAGATGATACTTGAGCTGCATCTTAAAGGTTTAAATCGAAAAATTAAATTCTTAAATAACATTATATATAGTAGCCTCAGAGGTATGTGTTAGGCACTTCTTCATCTGTGGGCAGAGTAAGTTAGAGATCCATCCCTGTCCTTTAAATGGAGTTTTCTGTGTTGGAGGAAAGGACCTGTCCTTACCTTTCCCTTCTTTGCAAGGTCAAGGCCACAGGGACACAGCTGAAGGCTTTGTGATCTAAATTGGCATACGGTATGGCATTACGTCACCATCCACTGTGTGTCTTGTCAAGGGAGTGAGTCCCATCCATGCCCTAGTTTTACAGATCCTCACTTGCATTAGCTACCCTTTCCATCTTAGAGTGGTCTCAAGGTCACATCGATCTGTAAAAAGTAGAGTTCCTAGTCACGCAATGAATGGTACAGTGGAAAGCATCCTGGATTTGCAACCATTCAAATCCTGGCTCTGTGCTTGCGACCTGCATGACCTTGGACAAGTCACTTAGTCTCTGTGGGCTTCAGTGTCCTTCTTTGTAAAGGGAGGGGCTGAACCAGATGGCCTCTGTGGTCACTTCTAGCTTCATACCTACGACCCTATTACTTATCCTCAATCATGGAGGTGGAAGAAAGCCTAGAGGTCATCAAAGCCAGGGCCACAGAAGTTAAGTGACTGTATTGGTAATTAAGGTGGGACTTCTTTTCTGTTTTCCCTTTTAGAATGCTAAATTAATTAAGTGTCTTTGATTGAGCCTTACTAGGTGCAAAACCCCAACCTGGTTAGCAAACTAGTTTGCTAGTTTGAGAGAGGTAGGAAGCCCTCCGGGCCCTAAGGGGAGCTGCTAAGACCAGAGCCAATAGTATGCACCTAAGTTCTGGTTAAGGATGGTATAAAAAGAGAGAACAGAGTTGTTTGTTTGGGGCTCTCACTCATGGAGGGGTGTTGATGTGGAGACTCCAGGCCCTGGCTCGTGAACCCAGATGTTGATGCTTTCCTGGTAACTATGAATTGTGATTTGGTCTGTTTATATTGTGTATGTTTGTAATTTGTATTTGCTCTGTAGTTCGGGTTGCTGGCTTTTCCTCTTGAGCTGAGTGATATTGGTATATCGGATTAAAGTAAGATTGTTAACCCCCTCACGTTACTTTCCTTAGTAAAGCAGATCAAAAGAACTTGTGCTGGCAGCCCTTGTTGCTGGTCTTGTTGGGTCTTACACCCCACAACATCTGCTAGCCACATTGTTGCTACAGTGACTTACCCAAGATCACACAGGTGGCAGAGCTAGAATATTAGCCTGAATGATCTGACTCCATTTAGACTACTGTTTCCATCACACTGTCATAGCTGCCTCCTTAGGCATCCTGAAGATTAAATCTGTCTGCAAACACACAGTCCTCAGCCAGTAGTATTCTGTTTATCTGAATTGCCTTTGATATATACCACCCACTTACTAGTGCACTGTCTGTGGAGCTATGAACTGGTCCAACCATTCTGGAGAACAATTTGAAACTATACCCAAAGGTCTATAAAATACAAAACTATAAAGTATAAAATTGTACATACCCTTTGACCCAATAACAGCACTATTAAGTCTGTATTCCAAAGAGATCAAAGAAAAAAGGAAAAGAATCTAAATGAACAAACATACTGATAGCAGCTCTTTTTGTGGCAGTGAAGAATTGGGAATTGAGTGGATGCCCATCAACTGTGGAATGGCTGACCAAGTTGTGATATGTGATTGCGGTGGAATACTATTCTGCTAAGAAATGACAAGGGGGATGGTTTCAGAAAAATCTGGGAAGACTTACATGAACTGATGCGAAGTAAAATGAGCAGAACTACGAGGATATTGTACACAGTGATAGCAATATTGCAATGATAACAAACTGTGAAAGAGTTATTCTGATCATGAAAATGATCCAAGATAATTCCAAAGGATCCATGATGAAAAATGCTATCCACCTGCAGAAAGAGAACTGATGAACTCTGAGTGAAGATTGAAGCATTTATTTTTTCACTTTCTTTTATTTAATTTTTATAAGCTGTCTAATATAGAAATATGTTTTACATGACTTCATATGTATAATGGGTATTATTTTGCTTACCTTCTCAATGGATGGAGAAGGAATTTGAGGGAGGACAAGAATTTGAAATAAAAAAAAAGTTTGAAAAAAGACATATATACTGAGATCCCCACAAATAACCCCTAATTCCAGGGTAAGACCATAGGATCAAAGATTTAGAGCTGAAAGGGAACTTGGAGGCCATCAAGTCCAACCCCCTCATTTTACAGATGAGGGAACTGAGGCCCAGAGAAATTTAATGACTTGCCCATGGTCACACAATTAATAACCATCTTACACAGGATTTGAACCCAGGTCTATTGGGCTGTAAATCCGGTTCTCCAATCTGCCAGTCTCCACTCTGGCCATGTGCTTTACAAACTTTTGCTATTTAGACTGAACTTGTCAGAAAACTGCTTTTTTTTATTCAAATCTACCTCATAAGGAAAGCTCAGATCCACTGAATTGCAAAACTAATATTTTATTCTCTACTAGAATTTTATGATTATCTCTTGTATTTGGGTGCTTTAAAAAAAGATTAATAATTTTGTAGCAAATGATTCAAGTTGTTGGCTCTCAGTAACCTTTAAGGTCACTAGAGACCAATGTAACCTTTTAAGCCTTTTCTTTTTCCATCTCTGTTCCTTTAGGTCATTTATGGCTCATTCCATCCTCCACTTGGCTCAAGGAATGACACCTGGGCCGCAGGTATACACAGCACAGTCCTGAGGCCTGCACAAAAGTAATTTTTTTTAAATCAAAGATTCCCACCTAAATCATCCAGCCTCATACCTTCTCCTCACACTCCCCTGCCCCAGCTCAAACTGGTATTAACGCTGACTCACAACAGAGGCACTGCAGGTATACAACATGTATTTATGCTAAAATCTAATCAGGGAAGTGCCAATTTGTACAAAAATTTTAAAAATAAAGAAACTGTCAGTTGTGAACTTTTTTTTCCTGAGCTGGTAAAAATGGTGACATTTCCCCACTGCTCTTTGTGTTCAAATACATCTTTCCAGCCACATATTTTTATGGATGACCATTTCCCAAGGAGAAAGGGGCTGCCAGGGGACCAGCCACAGTGGTGCCTCCAGCCCCAAGCTGAGCAGGGACCTCTCAATTTCATGAATGTCTTCAGAAGAACATCATTTATCACCACACGTATATTCTAGAGGACAGAAGTGGCAGACTAGGGATTGTTGTTAGACAGGTTAGGACCCTAGGACACAGCAATGGCAGTGTGACATATGAAGACTTTGTAAAGGCTGGGTAACTGCTTCAGGGTCTGGAGATATCAACATCCTTCAGCCCACAGGGCCCCAGTCATCTCCCAAGAGTGCTGGCTGATACGTCCAATGAATATTTATGAAGGGCTTCTCAGCTTATGGTGGCATTAATAACTTTTTTTTTCCCAGGTGGGGAACAACAAGCATGTATGGGGCCACAATTAGTAACTGCATGCAACAAATTTCCCCTCCCATCCATTTCCATGAACAGACTGACATTTCAAACAACTGGAAGTCAGGTCTGACCCTGGGTGGCATGTCAAAACGTACACCTAGGCAGGCCTTCAGCCTCTGAAACAAATTACCTTTCTGAAGGGCTTTCATGCAAAGCAGTGAAAGGCATAGATTATACAGTCAGAAATTTATAGTACAGAGATTGCTTTCTAAGATCACCTAGTGATGTTATAAATAAGATATGGTGATTTTGTTCTTTAGGATGTATTGTTCCAAAGCTCCCTGGGGCCGCAGCTGTGTATTTCCTATGAGGTTCTGTTGCTAATGAGTCCCATTTGCCTGTAGAAATGCCTGGGGTGACCAAAGAGCTAATGGATTTGAACCTAAGGCCACACCGGCTATCAAATATGCATAAGGTAGCAAAGCCTAGCGTGAGCCAAGAGGGACCCCGCTAAGCACACAAGAGATAAACACACATTAACCAGAGGACACGGAGGGAGCTGCTGCCAGCTGCCATGGGTTCCTTGGATGGGAAAGGGCTCAGGTGAGGTGGCAGGTGTGAATAAGTGCCAACTCAGGCCCAGGAATCCTCCTTAGAGAGACTATAGAGCCCACCATGAGCAGCCTTTTAAAGGACAGGATCTCTTCCCTACAGAAAGCACGAAGAGGCAAGAGCTGTGGATTTAGTGAGCAGATCGGTGTTCAAATCCTAGCTCTCCTCCTTATTACTTATCGGGGAGAGACTGGTGGAGTCACTTACCTTCCCTGGGTCTTAATGACCTTATGTGGAAAATGAAGGATTGAACTAAATGACCTCCAAGGTCCTTTTTTTGTTTGTTTTTATTTTTCTCCATTTTATTTTTTATAGTTCTTTTTATTATTATTATTAAGAATTTTTATTTTTAGTTTACAACACTCAGTTCCACATGATTTTGAGTTCCGGATTTTCTTCCCCCCACCCCCAAGGTCCTTTCTAATGCTAAGTATATGACCCTGCCATCTTGATGTTGTAGTTCAGTTGTGTCTGACTCTTCATGACCCCATCTGGGGTTTTCTTGGCAAAGATACTGGACTGGTTTGCCATTTCCTTCTCTAGCTCATTTCATAAATGAAGAAACTGAGGCAAACAGGGATGAGTGACTTGTTCAGGTTGAAAGAGTTAGTAAGTATCTGAGGTCAGATTTGGACTCAGGAAGATGACTCTCCCTGACTCTAAGCCTGGCATGCTATGCACTGTGTCACCTAGCTGCCCCATCATGATATCTTTTGAGTAATAAAGTTGGAGGCAGGGGATTCATGGGATTGAAGATTTAGAGGGGAAAGGATTTGATGGGCCATGTTAATGGAATAGGAAGATCTTCCCAGCCCATTAATAGGCCTACATGACTACATGAGTTCAATCAAGGATGTCTTACTGCTTTGAGTTCAGGCTCAGCTGTGATGTATCCTGGGTCACATTGAGCCCATTGGGGGAGAGACTTGCCTAAGGTGGAGCTTGCTTAGGGGAGGCTTGCTTGTAGGAAGGTTTTCACACCTTTTGCTAATTTCTAATTAGGCACTGAGTCAGGAGGGTTGTGATGCTTTCTGGTTCTAAGAAGTGCATATATACTCCAAGTAGGTATTTTGCTTTGGGGGTTTGCTCATGAGAAGGTCCTTGTGATTCCCTGGGCGAGACTCTGAGTAGCCATATGTTCAGAGCTCCCCAACTGCTCGGAGGTAAAGGCTCTCTCAATTCAGTGGTGTATGTAAAGCATATAGAAATATTGCTTTGGTTCAGGCAGTTAAGAGCCCTGTCTGTTGGTCTTTGTGCTAATTTTTCTGCTCGTATTTTCAGGGTGCTGATCTTTCCCCTGAATTAGTGAATGTAATTAAAACTAGGATTGTTAAACCCTTTTTGAGCAGACTTTCCAAGACAAGCAGATCTAAGAACCAGGCCATCCTGGGTATGCCAGGGTGCTTGCCACTGCCCCATCCTATCCAACCCCCCCTCATCTTACAGGTGAGGAAATTGAGGCACAGGAGGTTAAGAACTTTCTCCAATGCTAGAAAAATGTTTGAATCCAGGTCCCACTGTAGTACATACACTGTACTTTCTTCACTGAAAACCCCAACTATCCATACAGCCAAAGAGTGGGGCATACTAACATATTACAATAATTCTTTCCCTGGGGCTATGTTGTGGAAGGAAGAATATGAACTTGCAAATTCTGGGAGAAGATCCTCATAGAAGGTTTAGGGTGTGGGACAGAATACTTTGGCAGAAGCAATGTCAAATGCTAGGAAGGGTTGCCAATATCTTCACGCTATTTAAAGATTTATAATAATAATGATGTTGATGATAGCTTTTACATAACGCTTTAAAGTTTACGAACTGCTTTATTTTGATCCTCACAAAAACCCTGAGGTGGGTGACATTGTCATCATTTGCATTTTGTAGAGGAGGAAACTGAGGCAGAGAGGTTAAGTAATTTGCCCAGGGATACACAGAGTCATAGTCTGAGGCAGGATTTGAACTCCTGGTCCAGCTCTCTATTAACTGAGCCACCTTCATCTCCTTGGATTGACTTCAGTGGTGATCATAATAGGAGTAAAAGTGAAGGAGTCTATGTAAAGCTGATAAGGACGACATAAGGCCGATAAGCGCGGTACATATAGAACAGCCCTCCCGTGGTTCCGTAAAGTCTGGTCTACACATCAGGGAGCAAATTTCTATAATTAATATAGCTCTGCTTTTTCATGTTCCTTTTGTGCTGTGAACCAAATGTATTAGATGGTTAATTGCCTGTTGATTAATTAGAAGGAATACTATTACTCAGAATGATTAGTTTTCTTGTCTGATGGTTCTTCACCCATCCACAAATTCTCAATTTAAAACCAAGAAGGATTTTAAAGGCCCGGTTATGAGGGAATGGGGAACTAGATGTCTTGGGATTTTCACAAAATGATCTGGAACTTCCTTTGAAGTGACACCACAGTCAAAGGGGCCTTAGGGCCTTGTCCCTGCACATGCTTGCTGTGACACTCTAGGGGTGTCCACTCCAGCTCTGAATCTGTCTGAGAAATCTAAGGAAATCCCTAGCCATGTGTAGGCACACATGTTAACATGGCAGAGTAACTTAGACTGCAGTTTGATCCACAGTCAGCCTCTCTGACTTGGCCTGCCTTTGAATCAAATCACCTGCTTTCCGCTCCCAGAAGCTGGATTAGAATACACTAAAAAAGTTTTCACGTGAAAGTTTCCTTTGGTTTCCATTGCTTTAAAATACGTTGTTATTTTCGGTGGTGTCTGACTCTTTGTGACCCCGTGTGGGGTTTTCTTGGTAAAGATACAGGAGTGGTTTGCCATTTCCTTCTCCGGCTCATTTTGCAGATGAGAAACTGAGGCAACCAGGGTTAAACAACTTTCCCATGGTAACACTGCTAGTAAGTGTCTGAGGTTGGATTTGAACTTAGGTCTTCCTGACTCCAGGCATTGTGCTCTATCTACTGTGCCACCTAACTGCCTAAGCTTTAAAATATAGTTCCTGCTTTTGAGAAATTTATATCTAGTTAGGGAAACAAGTTTAGGGCACTGTATGTTTTAACTAGGGGAAGATAAAACAAATGTCACAGTCCTAAAGGTCAGAGAATCACAAGCTTAGACTAGAAGGGGACCTTAGTCATTTAGTTCATTCCCATTTTACAGATGAAGAAACTGAGGCCCAGAGAAGTGATTTACCCAAAGTCCTATACACAGTGAGGATGGACTTCAAACTCAGGTCCCTTGCCTTCTACTTGCTTGATCTTCCCACTGTACCAGGGAGAGAAATGTTTCTTTGTTAGTAAAAGTATCAAAAATCCTAAGAGAATGGTTTAATTTTAAATGCAATATTTTAATTTAAGTGTAGCCTCCAAATTATTATTTTTAAATTTTAGGCTGGACCTGTGATTTAATAAGGTATCAATGGTGAGGAAACTCCCTAGACTAATGCAGATCAGCCTCTTTACTGTTACTTGAGAGTTTTAAAAATTATCTGGGGGCACCAAGGTTAAATGACTTGTCTAGGATCAAAGTTCTAGTCTATATGCCAGAGAATGGACTTCAATCCATGTTTTTCTGGCTCTGGGGCCAGCTCTTCAATGATAACAAATATTTACAAAAAAGTCAATTGATATAAAACAATATTTCTACCTAGATTTGGCAAAGCCATTTTTGATTACTTTTTGGAAAAGAACATGAAACATTAAACCAATTTTACTGAATTAACTCATGAAAAAAAATCAGTGACTGCCTAGATGCTGGCTCAAACCACTTGTGGAAGACATGGATTCTTGAAAAGTTTGCTACATATTTTTTGTAAATTGAACCATTCCCCTCCATCCACCCTCCTCTTCCTTTCAGCATAAAATCAAAGTTAAAGTTGTGTTCTCCCAGGTTAAAAAGTAAGCTGGCCCTAAGATGCGAGAACACCGTAGCTCTGCTTGCAGAAAACTCACTGCTCTAACTTAAAGTAGTTATGCACCTTAGAAGGGTAGCAGATGGATAGTGGATGGCTAGAGCTCTGGGCCTGTAGTCAGGTAGATCTAAGTTCAAATCCAACCTCAGACACGTAATAGCTGTGTGGCCCTGGGCAAGTCATTTAAGGTCTGTTTGCCTCAGTTTCCTCCTAAGTAAAATGGGGCTATTAACACTCGCCTCTCAGAGCTGTTGTGAGGATAAAATGAGATATTTATAAAGTGCTTTACAAACCTTAAGGCACCCCATAAATGCTATCAATTATTATTATTATCATTATTAGTGGAGTCAGATGATCTACCACAAATATTTAGTTAAGCAAGTCATGGGGCACTTTAGTTTCCTCATTTGTAAAATAGAAACATAATACTTATGCTCTCTTCCTCACAGGGTTGTGGGAATCCCACAAAATAATCAATGTGGTCTGGACCAAAATGAGTTTGCAGCATACAAATGAAAGTTAATAAATACATAATAGAATTAATATTATATATTATATAAATTAATATTATCATTGTTATATAATATATATGTATGTGCGTGCACATTGTGTGTGTGTGTGTGTGTGTGTGTGTGTGTGTGTGTGCAGAGGTCATTTAAATCTAGGCTTCATCTAAAAGACCACTAGTGTAGTGGATAGAGTGCTAGGCCTAGAGTTTAAAAGACCTGAGTTCAAATCCAGTCTTTGACACTTCCTAGCTGTGTGACCCTGGACATCATTTAACCACTGTAAAATGAGGATCACAGCAGCAACTACTTCTCAGGATTATTGTCAAGATCAAAAGATTTTCTATAAAGGGATTAGCATAGTGGCATACAGGAGGTGCTAAATAAATGTACTTATTCCCCTTCCTGAAAGGTTTTAAATGAACCTTTTTCCCCCTCTTTGAAATCTTTCTTCATCTAAAAGGCTAGAACCGGACCTGTGATTTCATTGGTATATGGAATTCAGATGAGGAAGCTCCCTCTTCCAATGCAAGTCAAGGCATTCTAGGTAACTTAGTGCTATGGAGTTAGCCAGGAGACTGAGAGGCTGCACCTTGCCCCCTGTCAGTAAGTCAGTGTGGACTAGAGGATGCATGTGAATCCAGGTTTTCCTAGCTTTGGGCCTACCTCTTTATGACCTTAAAACCTAAAAACACTTAATTTTAAAAAGCATAAACATTGACTTCTTGAAAAGGCATTTCTTTGTTGGAAAGAACCAATGATTTTGGCATCAAAGTCTCAGAATTTGAATCCTTTCTATCTCTTACACCCTAAATTTCCAAAATGAGGGATTGGTTCGATGATCTCTAAGCTTCCTACCTCAAAATCTGATGATCTGATTTCTTTTATTTGCTAGCTGTATAATTCTGTTAATTCCCCTCCATGCATTCTCCAGTCCATACAGAGTGGTTTTCTCACTGTTCCCAACACACACCTCATCTCCTTTTTCCTTGTCTTTGCACAGATGGTCTTTACCCCAAGTCTAGAGTCCACCTCTTCACCTCTTTCTCTACGAATCCATACTTCCTTCTAAAGCTCGGCTGAAATACTATACAAAGCCTTTCTCAATCCTCTCCCTCTCCTAGCTACTAGTGACTCCTCCCAAATTACCTTGAATTTTAAAATATACACTTCTATATGTTCATATTGGGTCATTCTATAGAATGTATGATCCTGTATTTTCGAACAATTCTTGATACACAGTAGGAGTTTAATAAATGCCTGATGACTGATTGGTGGATGATGACATCAGCTTCCTGAGGTGTGTTCTGAGTTTGTAATATACTTGGTAAATTCTTCATTGTGTGACCTGGATTACTTTTCTGCATATCATAAAAACCACAAAAGGGCAGTACCATAATCATTCCCAGGAGTGTAGATTTTCTTTAAGCAGAGTATAAGCTATGCAACTGTCCTCGTAACACTAAAACTGATCATAACCAAGAGTGCATTATTTCATCTGGGAATTCTTTCTTGTTCTCAGAAAATGAACTACGGGGGAAATTTAAACAAATATCACAATGAGCTATTTCTTGGTTAGTTGTTCTTTTGCTAGCCTTACTGCTCTTGATAAAACAAATTTATAGACTCCTATGGCTTCCAGAATCCTAGAACTACATTTAACAAATTTCTTTTCTTGGGGTGGGGAGCATAGAGGAAGAGGATAAGGACAGGGTAAGAACCTACCAGTCTTTATCTTTTCATGCTAAATTTTTATTTCAATGTTATGCAACTGCATAAGTATAAATATTTGTTCAATATACAACAATTATGACATCCATAGGGAATTTCTTCCAGAAAATCAGACTGCAAACACTTTATTGCACAAAGCCTAACAAACTTTTTTTTTTAAGCTGGTAAATCTATAACTGGGAGTACTACCGAGGAGCACGTCTTACAATCACACAAAGACCGACCAGATAGAACACAGTTAGCAGGAGGATTTCTACCAGCTGATTAGAGAGTTTCACACCAACAAACAGGTATTACATGAACACGACCCTATTATACTCATTACTGATCCAAAATGCAAAACCAGATTTGGCAGAAATGATAACACACTATACAAAATATACATAAAAAGGATATCATTGTAAACAAGCAGCTATTTGTGCTTTAAAGGAAACAACAGGGACAGTTTAAAATGCAAGGGCTGTAAACTATGAAATACCTCCTTGATCAAAGCATCGTGATGTCTGAGTGCATTAGTATTGGGGCTATGTTCGTTCACCAAACACAGATAGGTACTGCAAATGTTGAGACCAGTATTCAAAACCAGTAAAAAATGGAAAATGTTTGTTTCCTTCACAAGTGTCAAAGGAGAGACAGGAGATGGCCATGCCCTGTGAAAAATTAGGGGGAGGGAAAGTGGTTCTTTTCCTTTTCTTTAGCAATTCATTAGAATGAGGCAAAACCCAAGAAACTAAATGGTTCATACTTTTTGTTTTAGGAGCCCTGTTCACAACCTGGCCCAACACATTGCAGGGTCACAAGATTATACTGTGCTTACAACAATGATTTTTATCACCTGGAAAAACTAAAAAATTCCCCTCGGGAATGGGGGACTTGATTACTTTTTATTGGGCATATGCCTTAACAGGGAAAAAAGAGCAAAAATATTGTGGTATCGATCCCAAGCATCTTCAAAATACTTATCTGTGTCAATTTTCCCTTAGTGCCTTGGTATTTATTTCATCAAGTGCTTTATTCCTCAAAAAGAAAAAAAACCCAACAAAACAGAACAAAGTACGTCAGCACTAAAATTATCTGACAAATTCTACATGTTCCACAGTATACAAAATTTAAATAAGGCTTAGCAAAAGTAAAAAGGACAGTCACATTCAAGCACCAAATAGCTCCAACAGGTCTCTTTGTTACAAAATGCTGCTTTTTATTAATAATACAGTATTTACTTTTTTGCATACAAATAAAGAGATCACGTTATGAAATGTATGGAGCTACCCAATGCATTTAGAGACGAATGTGAAACCCAGGATTCCTTGCTAAAACAGCAAGCTTCATCTATAACATAAGGCCCCTGCTATGTATTAAAATGGATCTGATGTCCTGGTTATCTCTATTTATGACATGATGCTAAAATCATTTTTTCCTTTTTTGCCAAAAAAATGTCAAACTTGAAAAAAGCTCTACGATTCATGAAACTGATTACCCAAACATAAGTACTTGGGGGGTTTAAGTCATCTTTCTTCTTATACAAGAGCAGGGCAGACATGGGACTACAACATATGTGCTTCTTATACATAAGACTCACAGCATAAAGGCCTGAGTTTAAGAGCTGAAAGAAAAAAATGAAAGGATTACAGCAGAAATTAAGCTGATGAGTATTTATAGTCCCAGCGCCATGTGAGGTGAAGGTCCAAGACACACACTGATGGACCAAAAGTGAACAACTGGTCTTTCAGACAGTTGGACCCGGGATCAGAAGGCCTTACTAGGACATTCATGAAATAAAAATGGTAGGCCCTGTGAGTCCAGGCCTATCCTAATTGAGGCAGATTTTCAATGCAGTGATCGAGTTACATCTTAAATTAGATCTGGAAATATAGGTAACCAGATACAGTACTATCAAAATCTGATTAAAAATACACATAAAAATTCACGAACTGCTGTATTTATGATGTTCTTTTGCCTTTAACTTTTAGAATTCTTTTACTTGTAAAAATGTAGCTTTGAAGTGTTGTCTGTGTTTTGTGTGTATGTGTGAGAGGGCCTAGGCCCAGGTTTAGTAATTTTGCTTCTTTCCTACATTATGGTAAATGGCAAAGCAACAATTTGTTTAAAAAAAAGTTGTAGTAAACAACGCAGTCAGCAGCAAAGTGTATATTCTACATTCAAAAACCAAACACGTTGCTAGATATTTACAGAGAACATCTTTTTTCCTCACAACTCTCAACGTAACGGTATTTTTGTACAATACATACGGTAACAGTTTTACCGGTTACAATCGGGAAGGCATATGGAAAAAGGTCCTCCTCTCTCTCTGTCACCCTACTCCTGCACATAGCTCTGCCTGGCGAACCATCCCATTTGGTGCTGGTTTTTTGAAGGTCGTCAGGACAAAGTTACAACATCCAATCTGAGTTTTCCACAGTCTTGCCTCCTGGGTCCTGCCCCCTTAGGAAGCCTTTTTGTGGGGGCTGCTGCGCAAACTCTCTTTCCCTCGTCGCTGGCGTACCACAAAGTCCTTTTCAGAAGAAGGGGCTACGAGGCGGTCGTGTTTGCGGCAGACCTGGGAATGTCTTTTCCTACACTCTGTTTCCTGGTAGCTAGAGTTTGGGCCAGGATGGATTCCTTCCCTTTCCCTTCTCCTGGGGTGGTAGTCATTGAGAGGGCCCTGTCCAGGGTTCTGACTTCTCCCCTGAGGGGTGAATCAGGGTGGTGGGACTCCTGGACACCTGCTGTGCTACTGAAAGATGGTAATGAGTCACTCTTGGTCATTTGTGTTCTGTTATCTGCCCCAGACCCTGGCTTCCTAAAGTCCCTGGTGCTGGGGGCTAGTGGTTCTGCCTGGCTCCTGTTTGTCTTGGCAAAGAGGGTGTCACCAGCCACTGCAGAGGTCTCAAGGATTCCTGACTTAGACTCAGGGAAACTGGATGAGGAGCTCATGGTCTTCTCTGAGGGGGCAGCCGAGTGGAAGGAACTCTGCCCGGAGGCTGACGGAGAACGTTTCATCCCACCCTGTTTGCTGGTTTCCATCAACTGCTTCTGTGAAGGAAGGGCTTTCCCTTTGGGCTCCGAGGAGCTCTTCCCTGCTACAGCTGGCTTTTCCCCACCTTTAACCTTGGCCTCACAGCTCGTTAATGAAAGACTGTGCTCCAGCTTCCCACAGTCAGGTAGAACATAAAGTGCGTCAGTGCATTTTTTCCCTTCTGGCTTCTTGTCTGCCACGTTGGCCAAGGGACCTGGGCCCTTATCAGTCTGTTTGTAGGCGGCCAAGGGACTTGGGCTCTTGTCAGTCTGTTTGCACAGAGAGGGACTGTCTTTCACAGTGGATGGTTTGGGGTGCTTCAGGGGCAGGGTTTGTTTTTCGGGGACTGCGGAAAGCTTCTGTTCTACCAGTTCAATCAAGTCTGTGGGGTCCTGCCTCTGTGAATGGACCCCTGGGGGGTTGCTATTACCTAGGGATTTCAACTTGTTGTCAAGGGTGGTGGCCCCCTCCACTTGGTATGAAGGTGCTGGCCCACCTTGTGAGTCAGGGGTTCTGTCCCCCTGGACACTCTCATTGTTCAACTTCCTCTGGGAGCCAGAGATGAAGGGAAAGGTCTCTGGCACAGTTCTGCTAGTGTTTTTTCCCTCTTTGCTAGCACCACTGAGGACCTGTGGGGCAGCCTCTTTCTCCTTGGTGGCTCCAGCACACTGTTTCTGGGATGCTGCCAGTTTTTCTGAGGGGTTAGACTTTGGAGGGCAGGCCTCAGGTGTAGGTTTGAGCTTGTAGCTGCTGCCTTCTACCTGGGCTGTGACTGGCTTGACAGGAGTATCAGGAAGGCCCATGGCCACCTCCGACACACAGGTCCTAGAGACAGGCTCCCTAACTGAAGGGAGAATTGGTGAACTGAGCTGCTGCCGAGTCGCCACACCAGGGGGGTCCTTGGAGGCCAGTGAAGGCTGAAGGCTATTGACCTGTTTCTGAAAAGTTGGGTCTTTCCTTTCCACTTCTTTGGGACAGTCTTTCTGTAAAGATGGAAAACCCAGGGCTTTGTCATTCTTGGTGTTACTGACTCCTGGCAGCTGGCCAGACCTTTTGGGGAGAGAAACCTCAGGCTTCAGGTCCATGCTGGTTTTCTGCTTGTTCATCTCCCTCTCACCAGAAATCTTGGAGGAGCGAATATCCTCTCTGGTGGGCGGCTTAGTTATTTCTTTAACTTCTTTGGGATCAGCTTTCCCACCAGGACTCCTAAGTTTCTCCACTGCACGTGGCTGAGTGGGAAGGTCTGGGCCAGGTCGGCTCCCAGAAGCATTGTTTCCAAAGCTGCTGGCTTTTGGAGTGTCTGCAGACAAATGCTCCATAAAAGATTCTCTGGCAACCTCTGCCCTCACTGCTGTCAGCAGCTCACTGCTTTTTGAGGTCATGGGATACTTCCCAGATGGTTCCCTGTGGTTCTGCCTCTCTCTTCCAGGGTTATTGTCAGGACCCAAGAACCCTGGGGGTGCTATTGGTTTAGGGCTAGCTGTGGCACTCTGACTGGGGGAGGCGAGGAGCTTGGCCTCGGCAGGGTGGTCCCCGCCGCTTTGCGGGAGCTCCTCTCTCTTATGACTGCTTTCACTGATGGGGGTTTGGCTTCTTACAGCTGAATGGGAGACCTTCCTCTCCTTTTCCAGTTCTGGGGCTGCTGGTGTGCTTGGAATTCCCTTGGCTGGGTTGCTGAAATCGGGGTTCCAGAAGGTAGGATTTGTTCATCTTTATACAAGTCATTGGGGGCTCCTTTTGACTGGCAGTTTCACCCTTCATGGAAGCTGCAGACAGAGCCGGTGACACAAAAGGTCCCGTGTCACTGAGATGATGGTCTCCGCAGAAGACAGTGATGGCCCTTCTGTCTTGGAAGCCTGAGGCCCTGATAATAAAGCAATGTCTAGAGTTCCTTCAATGGGCTTTAGGGCAGAGACAGACCTGCCTTCCAGCTTGTATTGATG